>NC_064616.1:442562912-442868456 GCF_023898315.1 Schistocerca nitens | reverse complement strand
TTCCACAAAATATCGCAGGTAATTTAAACTTAAACCAACTCAGTTGTATGAAACAGATACCTATCCGATATATTACTTTAATTTTCGGCGACAGTTTCGGTAACTGCAGTGGCCAACAAAAATTAAGGTCGACGTAGATACTGTAACACAACATATGTAGTAACTATTGGCTGGAAATGAATGAAACTGCGGAATCATGCAGTCAGGTTCCCGAGCCGTGCACAGAAAGGTGCATGTCACATTGTGTGACGTTAACTAAACTACATCGCCAAATGCGACTTGCCGCGCAATACGAGGTAGTTACAGGAACAGGGAAAGACACAACGTGTATCATTAAGCAGTTACGGTGCACTGTGGTGGTGTTCTTCATTACAAAATGACCCGGAGACGACACATGGATAACTTCACATGGGAAAGAATCACTGGGAAACTGGATGAAGAACGAAGTGCGACGAGTGTTGCCCAGGAGTATAATATTGCTCACAGCATTGTTTCACGTGCTTGGGGACCCCAGGCACTGCAGCCCGAAGGAGAGAAGGTGCTCGAACACGGCCAGTAACAGCACCACATGACCGCTACATTGTGCAACAGGCATGAGGGGATCCACGTCAAAAGGTGGCTTCAATTGTAACCATATTTAACAGAACTGGGCACGCCATCTCACATTCCAAAGAAGCATGGCGACTGAATGAGGATGGTCTCTTTTGCTCGACGACCAGTACGCTGCGTTCCGTCGACACCCGTACATCGACGGCACCGTTCGCACTGGTACTAAGAGCATAGGGACTCGATCAACGAGGAATGACGTCGCGTGGTCTTCTCGGACGATTCAGTTACGGTAGTGGTACCCTCATATAGTGGGAGGTGGAAACACGCAATGCACCCAGGGACATTGTTAAACACAATGGTTTTACTGATCCAGGTGTTATACTGTGGAGAGACACAATGATTCATGGGCGTACTGACCTACAAATCTTTGAACACAATACAACCACCGATCAAAAGTTTCATTCATTACTATCCGTGGTCATCACACACCCTATTAAGAACCATGTCCTGCATTTTGTAATGTCCAAAGGATCATCCTAAATCGGGTTAACTTCAGTGTAATTATTGTCTTTGAATAACAATGTCATTTCCGTTCGTCTCTTTGCGTATTTCTTTCAGTTATATTCTGTACTATACTGTAGCACTTTTTTGTATGTGTGGTGCAAGTTTCATCAAACTATGTTACTTGGCGGTGACAAATAATGAGAAAGTTGCTTTCATCCTTAAGTTTTAAACATCTGTGATATAAACTTAGTGAGGGGGCGGTAGAAGGCACCAATAATTTATTTATTTTGCTATGGGGCGTAGCTTCTACCAACAGAAACACGCAACACTAATGTAATTCAGTCTGACTATAGTGTGTACTTCTTACAGCAAAAAAGCACACATCGCCACCAATAGAATTTCTATGTAATTTTTCTAAATCGTTACGTCTTTGGGTAAAATTTCGGCTGAACCTGTCCTAGGCTTCAGCCAGGTCTCAGTTGTTTCTGTTGTTGTTGTTGTTTTAGTTTTCAGCCTAAACACCATTTTGATGCAGTTTTGCATGATGGTCTATGCTGTATAAGTTTTTTAACTGTGTATAACTACTGCAACCTATGAGGGTTGTCAAGAAAGTAATGCACCGAATTTTTTTTCTTCAACATTACTTTATTGAACATTATGAGAATTACATACATCGAAGCATGGTGTTTTATCTACACACCCTACTTTTCCACGTAATCTCCATCTCGTTCTGTGGCCTACCTCCAGCGCGAAATAAGATCGTGTATGCCCTGTCGGTACCAATCCTTGTCCTGATGGAGGAGCCAGTGTTTCACAGTGTGAATCCTCCTCATCGTCCTCAAAATATCTTGCAGTAATGTCATCTTTTAATAGTCCAAAAAGTGGAGGTCCTAGGGAGCTAGGTCAGGGCTGTAGGGTGGATGGGCTAACACTGTACAACCATGTTCTGCGATGCGTTCAGCAGTCCTCAGACTTGTGTGGGGCAGAGCATTATCGTGACGCAGCAAAAAATCTCCATGGTTGTCCGCCCCCATTAACTCAGTGGTCAATGCAGTGGAATGCCACGCCAAAGGAGCCTGGGTTCGTTTCCCGGCTTGGGCAGGATATTTTCTCCGCTCAGGGACTGGGTGTGTTGTCATCATCATTTCATCCACATCTCCGACTTGCAAGTCACCCAATTTGGCCTCAAATGCAATAAGTACTTGCCCTCGGCGGCCGAACTTCCCCGAATGGGGGACTCCCGGCCCACAATGCCGTACGATCGATCATTTCCATCTCCTGGGTTGCTGTGGCGCCAAATTCGCCGGAAGCGAGTCTTGAGTTTTGTGAATGTGTTGACGTATGCTTCTAAATTAATGGTACCTCTTCTAGGCATCACATCAATGAGAATCACACCTTGACAGTTCCAGAACACGGTGATCAGGATTATACCGGAAGAAGCAGTTGCTCTGAATTTTTTCTTCTGTAGAGAGTGGGACTGGTGCCATTCCATCGACTGTCGTTTTGTTTCGGGCTCAAAATGGTGAACCCAGGTTTCATCGCCTGTCACAATCCTGGAAAAGACGACCTCCTCCTCAGCTTCAAAACGTTGCAACAAACTAAGACAAATATTTTTCCTATGCGATTTATGATTCACCGTTAGACACCGCGGGACCCATCTTGCACACACTTTTAAATATCCAAAAGTTTGGGTAATTGCATCCACACTTCCTTTGCTGATTGATAGATGCAACTGCCGAATCGTAAAGCGTCTGTCCTCGCGAATAACGTCAGCTCGCTGCAACATGTCAGGTGTGACAGCCGTCTATGGTTTCCCCGACCGCTGCAAATCGTGGAGCTCAGCCGAACCGCCTTCTGATGAGCTCACCCTCCGTGCCCATCTTCTAACTGTACTTCTGTCGACAGCACATGCTCCATAGACTTTGCTCGAGCGTTTGTGAGTATCTCCTACAGTTTGTTTTTCGGCGGTAAGAAATTCAATGATTCCACGTTGCTTGTAACGTACATCACCTACAGACGCCATTTTAAAACTGTCTTGCAGCTGCGCTATCTGTCGGAAGTGACGGAAACTTGGCGCACTCACTCAGGAGACTTCAAACAATACATATGTAACGTTTCGCATTCGTGATATTGTTTTCGGCAGAGAAAAAAAATGCGGTGCAACCATCTTACATCCATTTGAGCCTGCTAATTGTAGCCGAGCGTCGGTCTCCCTCCACAAGTTTTAGCCCTCTCTCATTTTCGTTGTATTTTTTGCCTATTTGATCTTCTGATACCCTCACTATTTCATATTTGAAATCTATTTTTATTATATTTTGTACTTTTGTATTTTACATTATTTTATTTTTTAATTTACTCCCTTCATACGTTTTTTCAGTCGTTGGCTAACATGGCCTTTTGTGGATCCTTCAATTCATCCAAGTCCGATTACCTTTATTTGTTACCTTTCTGCAAATTTTTTCAGTTTTAATATTCAACTGATAACATTTAAAGTATGGTTATTGTCGACATCTGTGCTTGTAAATATTTTGTTGCTCAAAATCTGGTTTCTAAATCTCTGTGTCATCATTATATACTCTGAAATTTTGCAGTGTCTGCTGGTGTCTTCCACGAATAGCAACTTCATGATTCTTCAACCAGTGTTTGCTATCATTAAACGTTTCTCCCAAATTCAACAAGGTGGTCTTCCCCTTTCATTCCATGACCCTAGTCCATGTTCTCCTATAACTGCTCCTACTCTCCCCGTTTCTAACACCGAATTCTAACCTCTGACGAACAGAAACAACCCGTTTATTCAAAGGTAAAAATTATACTGAAGTCACTGCTATTCATGATCGTACCTTGGACATTACAAAAGGTGGGACATGGTCGTTGGTGCATGCGGACTTGTTACAATACGTCTTCCCAACGCATATCACTCATGTACGGTGGGATTTAAGTTACAAGCAGCGGGCAGGTTATTGCGATACTGTTCACCTTCCAAATGTGTGTCTTTTCAGGCGTACATTCGACTCTGACTTCGTTATTATGGATGTGTTTTAGACTGTGTTTGGTTCGGTAGGCTAATCTTACTCCCATATTTATCTGTATTTCATTTAATTTGTGGGATATATTTCATATGTATGTTATAGGTATGTATAGATTTTCTGTTTCACTGGTGATTCTTTTAGCAGGTTGGTGTCTTGATGCAAATATTACACGTAATACCGAAGGGACCAATGATGAATGTCTTGGAAGAAATAGAAATTTATATGCGCACATGTAACCACCAACATAGCATATTAAACGAACAAACTGATGTGAAACACAAACACTATACCGAAAATTTTATTGACACCTTAATTATGGGTAAAGGATCAAGATACATAGTCAATAATGTTTTACAACCAAAGACAAAATTAACAGCTAACATAAAATCAGTAATACATAAACATTCATAGAGTATTAAATAAAAACAGAATTGTAACCATATGACATCGTTGATGTTCAGTCAAACACAGCTGTCAAAAGCACAAAAAGTTGTAAACACGGCAAAAAGACCATAGTCAACAAAAAATCTCGTCTACAACAACATTAACGGGCGAGATTTGGCAGTATAGCTGCCACCATCATGTATTCACGCAACCTATAAGGCATAAAAATCAAATCATTAGACAGTGACAGCACCAATCGATGTTTCATGGACGTCAAAAACAATTAGACGTAAATGCTATAGTATAATCACCCAATACTGACAATAACCATAAATAAGAATAGAAACAAAGGTTAACGAAAGCATGTATAGACGTATCGTAAACCAACAAAGCACTAAATACTTTAAACTTAGCAGCGACTTGGATTTCCCCACTTACAATGTCTTTGAAAGACATATACCGCGCTGCAGGCCCTCAAGAATACAAAGAGTTTCAAAATATCAACTCTTCCGTTAATATGTTTTTCCCATCATAAATTGTTTTATTTTGGTGAATGTAGCTATCACCTTTATCATCATTATGACTCTCTTGTTAAGCCTCTGAATAAACAGAGTTAATTGTCCTTGATACCATAACTGATTTCGAAGTTCCAACAGAAGCAGTATATTGATTGACAAAGATCCAAGGACTGGTTAACCTTCCACGCCCACAGAAGTTTAAAAAGCACCTGCTGCTCGCGGAAATCTTATTTTCCCTTCGTATGAGGTTGCGTGTGACTCAAGCATCAACGAAATCTCGATAGATACATACATTAATCCTTGTTCAATAGATCATGAATACGACATTTCGTAATAATGTGGAACGTGTCACTTTAAGTTCTCTTTACACAATATATCTTTTTTTTACAGTTACTACTTCATATATAAAAATCCATCTGTTGTGTAGAAGGAGCTGTCATACAGAAATTCTTTTAATTTGCCCTTAAATGTTGGTTGGCTATGTGTCAGACTTTTAATGCTGTTTCGCATATGACCAAAGATTTTTATGGCAGCATAATTCATCCCTTTCTGTGCCAAAGTGAGATTTAATCCAGAATAGTGAAGATCATCCTATTTTCTAGTTTTGTAGCTATGCACTTGTCTCTTATTTTTGAAATAGGATGGGTTATTAATGGCAAATTTTATAACTGAATATATCTATTGTGAAAGTACTTTGAATATCCCAAATTTCTTAAATAAATGTCTGCAAGCTGATCTTGGGTGAGCTCCAGCTATTATTCTTATTACACGCTTTTGTGCAATGAATATGTTGCTCTTAATGACGAATGGCCAGAAAATATGATGTATGGAAGCAGTAAATGAAAACAGGCATAGTAGACTAATTAACTGATATGTTTATCACCAAAATTTGTAATAACCCTAACAGCATAAGAAGCTGAACCTAACCGTTTCAGCAGATCATCGATGTGTTTCTTCCAGTACAGTTTCTCATCAATGCACACGCTCAGAAATTTTGAATATTCTGCCTTAACAATGGACTTCTGTTCATAGTCTATATTTATCAATGGTGTTATGCCATTTAGTGTACCGACTTGTATAAAATGTATTTTCTAGAAATTTAGTGCGAGTCCATTTACAGATAACCACTTAATAACTCTCTGAAAGACATTATTTACAAATTCCTCAACTGATTCTTGCTTGTTGGATGTAATTACTATACTTGTATCATCATCAAAAAGAACTACCTTTGAATCTTCATGAATATAGAGTGGCAAGTCATTAATTTTTATTAAGAGCAATAAGGGACCCAAGACTGAACCCTGTGGGACACCATTCTTGATACCTCCCCAGTTAGAGGACTCTGCTGATTTTTGCTGACTATTGGTACTGTTTATTTCAACCTTCTACATTCTTACAGTTAAATATGAGGTACACCTTTTTGTTCACTGTCTCACTCAAACCACAATACTTAAGTTTATTTGGATGAATTTCATGACTCACAAAATCAAAGCCTTTGATAGATCACAAAATATCCCAATGGGTAACGTTCGGTCATTCAGTATTTAATATTTGATCAGTGAAAGCATGTATAACATTTTCTGTGGAAAAGCCTTTCTGAAAACCAAACTGACATTTTGTTAGTACCTCTTTTTTACAAATATGTAATGCATACTCTAGAATACATTACATTTTCAAGAATTCTGGAGAAAGCTGTCAGAGGTGAGATTGGGCGGTAGTTGTTAGCATCAGACCCATCCCCTTTTTTATGCAATGATTCAACAATAGTGTATATCAGTCTATCTGGAAAAATTCCCTGTCTCGGTGAGCTACTACATATGTGACTGAGAATCCTACTTATTTGTTGAAAACAAACTTTTAGTACACTGTTCGAAATGTCATCAATTCAATATTTACTTTTACTTTTGAGTGAATTTTTTTTTTTTTATTTTCATAATTTCAGTAGGAGAGGTGGGTTAAATTTCAATGTTATCAAACTGCGTAGGTATGGCCTCCTCCATATACTGCCTTCCATTTTCTAATAAATAGCTGGATCCTGTTTTCTCTAAAAATCTTAAAAATGATTATTAAAGACGTTTTCTACTTCTGACTTCTTGTTAACAAACTTTTCATTGAGTTTGATAGAAATACAGCCTTCCTGTCTCTCTTCAGTTGCCCCATATCCCTTTTTAACAATGTTCCAAATTGTTTTAAATTTATTATTTGGTGCTAATCTCAGACATAATGCACATACTTCTGGACTTTTTAATAACTTATCTCAATACAGTGCAGTAGTTTTTATAATATTTCTCAGTTTCGGGTTCATTACCCCTCCTAGCTATAAGATACATTTCGCTTTTCTGTTCACAAGATATTTTTATCCCTTTAGTAAGCCATGGCTTTTTACATTGTTTCTTACAATTATATTTCACTGTTTTCTTAGGGACACTGTTTGCAAATATACTCACAAAGGTATCATGAAGCAGGTTAAATTTTAAAGTAGCATCAGGATCCCTGTACACCTCATCACAGTCGCAATGTTACAAGTTTCCCTAAAATTTTCAATTGTTAAATCATTAATTGAATGATCTATTTTGGAGGACTGTGTTGCATTAGTATATGAAGCTGTGTCTTATACAGTAACAATCTGTGCATCATAATCAGACAGACCATTCTTAACAGGAAATGTTTTTATTTGATTAAATTTATTTTGCACTATTACAACATTATCTATCAGTGAGCTGCTTTCCTTTACCACCCGAGTAGGAAAATCAATAACTGACGTCAAATTGAAAGAACCAATTCATATAAAGCTTTCTATCGGACTCTTTCAGAAAATCTACATTGAAATACCCGCAAACAATAATTTGTTTTCCTCTGTCCGACAGATAGCATAACAAAGAATCCAAATTTTTCAAAAATTGTTGAAAATATCCCAGTGGGCTAAATGGTTCCAATGGCTCTGAGCACTATGGGACTTAACTTCTGAGGTCATCATTCCCTAGAACTTGGAACTACTTAAACCTAACTAACCTAAGGACATCACACACCCATGCCAGAGGCAGGATTCGAACCTACGACCGTAGCGGTCGCGCGGTTGCAGACTGTAGCGCCTAGAACCGCTAGACCACACCGGCCGGCTCCCAGTAGGGACCTATATACAGCTACAATTATAAAAGTGCCATTATTTATATTAAGCTCACAAGCTCATGCTTCTATATGTTGCTCTACGCCGTGGTTTACAGCAAAAGGAATTACAACATCCGGTACGAAAGCAAATTGTTGTACTGGAGCTCGTGGATGACCGCTGATATTTTCATTCCCCTTGTGATTTTCTTAATTCAGGCATAGTCTTTACAAGAAATCCACATTTTTACGAATATCGTACAATCACTTTATCTGACATAAATGCTACATTTTTCTGTTAAATTTTTCACTACAAATGACTGAAACATGAAAAAGAAACGAAACCATGTCTTATATATAAACTTTAAGCTATATTTGGTGAGAGCATGCATTAATTTTCTGGCACACGGACTGCAGAAAAGAACGAAAAAACAATCATAGCATTTACATAGCTTCGTTTATACTGGAGCAGTTGCATCTGTGAAAGATAATTGTGTTTATAAGATACTACACTAGGGCTATTATACTGAAATCAAACTGACACACATGTTCATAAGAAGTATGTTTTTCTACAGAAATCGAGGAAAAATATTCCACTTACTAATAACGGTTTATAATTATCAAAGGAAAATCTCGAGAATTTGAGAAGTGTTTGCGTTGTTAATGAAACAAGAATTCTGTTGCGAAGTTCTGTGTATAAAAATCGGTGTTGCTTTCTAACTTCTTGCTCGGCGACGTATTTCCCCGTGTTGTGCCATATGTGAAAATTCATATATCACCGCACGATGTCCCTTGTTGCTTTCAAGTGTCATGATCAGTTTTATGGTTCCGTACCTCAAATGGTAAAATTGGAACACTAATAATGTCACTTCGTTGTCCGTCTATCTTTCTGTCTGTCCACCTATCCGACTGTTAAAGACAGCTTTTCCTAATAAACGGGTAAACCTATCAAGTTGAAATTTACGCTTGTCAGCCAGAACATTATGGCCATCTACATAATAGTTGATACACTATGTCCACCTTTGACACGGATAACAGCGGCGACGTGTCACGGCGTGGAAGCAGTGAGGCCTTCGTAGGTCGCTGGAGGGAGCTGGCACCACATCTGCACACACAAGTCATCCAACTCCCGTAAACTACTTGAAGGCGGTCGATGATCTCTGACGCTACGTTCAATCACATCCCAGATGTTTTCGGTCAGGTTCAGATCAGGCGAGCTGGGGGACAGCTCATCAATTGGAAATCGCCACTGTGTTCCTCGAATCACTCCGTCACACTCCTAGCCGTGTGGCATGGTGCTTTATCTTGTTGAAAAATACCACACCTGCCAGGAAAAAATGATCGTTATAAGGGATGTACACGGTCTGCAACCAATGTACGATACTCCTTGGCCATCATGGTGCCTTGCACGAGCTCCAGTGGACCCATGGATGCCGACGTGAATGTTCTCCAGAACATAATGGAGCCACCGCTAACTTGTCTTCGTTCTGCAGTACAGTGTCAAGGAGTTGTTCCCCTTGAAGACGACGGATTCGCGCCCTTCCCAACACCACGATGAAGATTGTATCGGGATTCATCAGACCATGCAACGCTCTGCCACTGCGCCAATGGTCACGTGCCCACTTCAGTCGCAGTTGTTGATGCCATGGTGTTAACATTAGCACGTGCATGGGTCGTCTGCTGCGTAGACCCATCGTTAGGGGTGTTTGGTGCACTGTGTGTTTAGGGACCCTTGTACTTTGCCCAGCATTAAAGTCTGATGTTAGATCCGCCACAGATCGCCGCTTGTCCTGTTTATCAGTCTGCCCAGCCTACGGCGGCCGACATTTGTAATGAGGGGAGGCAGCCCAACCCCACGACTTCTGGACGTGGTTACACTTTGCTTTTGCCACGTGTTGAAGACTCTCACGACAGCACTCCTCGAACACAAGATAAGTCGTGCGGTTTCCGAAATGTTTGTACTTAGCCTCCGAGCTATTACAGTCTGCTTTCGTCAGACTCAGACAAATGGCGCCCCTTCGCACATTCTACATACGGACGGCATGCTCACTGATACTACGTGCACCCTGCGTGTTACTATCAGTAATTCCTCGCCCGGTGACGCTGTTATCGCCTGGATGGGTTTATATCGATAGCAGGTCATTGATGGTAATGTTCTGGCTGGTCAGTGTATGTCACACACTAAGGTCTACGGTCCATTGTCGAGATAGAAAATTGAAGCTTCTAAGTCTATTCAGGAGCTAATTATACAGTTTCGTCTGTGTGTTTTGGTAGCTTAGTTTTTGAATTTCTGAGTGTTAATTTAATATTTAATAGACACATTTCGCGCTTTTTCGCTTGTGCAGGAAAGTTACCGATTTTGTGACATATTACAGGCTCCTAACCAGGAGCGAACTATGAAGTCTCATCGTGTGCACTGGTAGTTTATTTTTTAAATCTCTGTGTGTTAACCTAATTTATTAGACACTCTTCTAGCGTTTTCGTCAGTTCTACGGTATAGTTTCGTAGAGCATGTCGATAGCCCTTTGTTTGCCTCTGTAGTTTAGTTTTACACAGTATGAATAGGTATTGTGATTGCTGTGTGCGGATGCAAGCAGACTTGGTGACACCTTGCCCTCAGGTCTTTTTTTTTTTTTTTGCTTCGGTTACACAGCTTGAGGCGGCAGTGGATTGGCGTCGTTTCTGAGCACTGGCCGTGGGGAGCCAACGGATTTTCAGCAGGACTCATGAATTCACTGATCGGTCCGCACCGGTAGCCAGCCCAGTTACTGCTCGCATTGAGATTTTCTCCTCACATGTGATCGAGCGTGAAGTCGCCTCGGGGTGTGTTGGGCTGTGAAAGACTTCCCAGGGGACCGAACATAAGACTTCCCCAGTTATTCTAACAAACAGTTTCTAGGGGCTGTCTGTGACTGACACTGTCCCTCAGCCAGACACAACCGCTTGTCCTGTTTCAGAGGAAATCTCCCAGCATGAAAGGTTTGGGCAATTACAGAGTGTGGGATTACTGGTAGGTGGTAGCTCCAATGTTAGACATGTTATGAGGTCCCTTAGGGACAGGGACATGGCTGCCAAGGAAGGGAAGAAATTCACTGTGTACTCAGTGTCTATAGTGGAGTCGTTCCAGAAGTGTAACGGATAAATCCGGATGCCATGAAGAGCACAGTGTGCAGCCAACTGCATGTTGTGGTTCGTGTCGATAAGACTGATACAGGAACGATTGCGGACATCCAGTACAGCGCCGGAAGGGGGGAGGGGGGGGGTCTGAATCAGATTTGTACCATAGGATGGTGGATGTGGACTGGGCGTTTTTTAGGTTAGAGGGTCTCGGGAAAACACAAGAAGGTCTTCAGTATGAAAGTGTGCAGGTCGAACACATGAAGAACGTAGATCTAGGAGTCATCGGTAAAACAGCTGTAAATTATCGTAGCTGTGTTGGGAAAGTACCAGAGCTCCAAGAACTAAGATAGCACTGATGCTCAAATCTTTATAGGCATTGAAAGCTGGTTAAAGCCGGAGCTGAGTTCAGCGGAAATTTTTGCGGAGAACCGAAAGGTGTTCAAAAAGGATAGACTAAATGTACATGGTGGTTCCATTTATTTTCTTGTAGTGAAATTGAAGTAGATAGTCCCTGTGGGTTAGTATGCGTAGAGATCATTCTTGGTAATGAGAATAAAATAATAATTGGATCCCTCTGCCGACCTTCCAACTCAACTTCCAGCACAACTGCTGAAAGATTCAAAGAAAACTTGAGTCTAATTTCAAACTCGTATCCAACTCATACAATTATAGTAGGTGGTGACTTTAATTTACGCTTGATATGTTGGCAAAAGTACATCTTTAAATCGGTAGGTACGCATTAAAATATCATCTGAAATTGTGCTAAACTCATTCTCTGATAATTATTTCGAGAAGTTAGTTCATGAGACCACCCGAACAGTGAACGGTTGTGAAAACACACTTGACTTCTTAGCAACAAATAATCTTGAGCTAATAACGAGCTAAGTGAACACAGGGTTGTCGTAGAAAGACTCAGTACTGTGCGTAGCTCCCAAATCCACCAAAAATAAACGAAAAAATATCTGTCCAGAAAAGCAAACAAAAATTCGCTTGATGCCTTCCTGAGAGACAATCTCCACTCCTTCCAGTTTAACAGTGAAAGTGTAGGCCAGATGTGGCTTGAATTTAGAGAAATAGTATAGACAGCAATTGAGAGATTTTTACCAAATAAATTAGCAAACGACTGAGCTGATCCCCCATGGTACACAAAAATGGTCAGAGCACTGTTGCAGAAATAACGAAAAAAGCATGCCAAATTTAATCGAACGCAAAATCCCCAAGATTGGCCATCTCTTACAGAAGTTCGAAATTTAGCGCCGACTGCAGTGCGAGATGCTTATCATTGCTTCCACAAACAAACATTGTCTTGAAACCTGGCAGAAAATCGAAACAGATTCTGTTCGTATGTAAATTATGCTAGTGGCAAGACACAATTAATGCCTTGTCCGAGCGATAGCAATGGAAATAATATCGATGACAGTGGTGCTAAAGCAGAGTTACTGAACAAAGCCTTCCGAATTTCCTTTACCAAAGAAAACGTAAAAATTCCAGAATTCGAAACAACAATCTTTTCAATATGGGTAATACATAAGTAGATATCCTCGGAGAAGTGAAGCAACTTAAATCATTTAATAAAAGCAGGTCTTCCGATCCAGAGTGTATATCAGTTAGGTTCCTTACACAGTATGCTAATGCAACAGCTCCGTACTGAACAATCCTATACAACCGCTCGCTCGATGAAAGATCCGTACACAAAAGCTGGAAAGTTCCACAGGTCGCAACAACATTCAAAGAAGCAATAGGGGTAATCCACTAAATTACAGGCCCATGACATCAACGTTCACATGCAGCAGTATTTTTTACTTATATTGTGTTCGAACATTATGAATTACCTCGAAGAGAACAGTCTATTGAAATATAGGGTGTTTGACAATTCATGTTACTCACTCACAGTGGTTGTAGAGGGGACTAAATTGATTAAATCTTACATAGGAACCATGTCAGGATACGGAATGAAATACATCACTGATTCTGTTTATCAGTGATCCGACAGTTCGTTGGTGGGTTTTTGGAGGTATGTGGCATTAGATATCTACTCACAGGTCATATAATTTGCGTAAATAACGGGTCGCTGATTTGCATATGCGGTGATGGCGCCCGATAGCTAGCCAGGTGGGTTCCATAGCTATTCCCATGAATGTCAGTTTTCTATAATGCTCCTCCAACCACTTTAGTACTGTTTTCGCTCCAAGACACGGACAATTATACTGCTGAAAGATGACGTCGCCGTCTTCCCTGAATGAAGGGCTGCAGTGGTTCGCAACTGTCAGTGAGTCTTCGACTACTGACACAGGCTCCATGCAAGGACAGGAGAATGTCTCCCATAGCATAATGCTGCTGCCACCAGCCTGCGTTCGTGGCGCGCAGCACGTTTCGAGCTGCCGTACACCTCGATGACAACGTTTGCGGAGAAGACCATCGATCTAGCGCAGCAAAATTGTGATTCACCCGAAGAGACGACACGTTTCCACTGATCGACGGTCGAATCCCGATGGTCCCGTGTCCACTGCAATCGTAATAGATGATATCGTTGGGTCAACTTGTGAACATGTAGACATGGTCTACTGCGGAGCTCCATGTTCAAAAATATACGATGAACGAAGCAAATGCGCGTGCAACAGCATTGTGCTCTTTCGACAGATATGCCACGGATCACCATGTACTACGTAACAGAGTGGGCGAGCCTCCGATCCCCACCTTCTGTGAGGAGTCGTGGACGTCCAACCATTTAGCGCCTAGTTGTCGTCTCATTGTCCTACATTTTTTGGTACATGCTCACGACAACAGCATGTGAACATTCGAATATCCTCGCCGTTTTCGAGGTACGGGGGCTCTGCGTAATAATAATCTACCCTTTGGCAAAGTCGGTTATCTCAATGGGTTTCCTAATGTGCAGCCCATATATTTGCTAGGGTGGTCCCTGTCCATGTCTGTTCCGTTGTCATACCTTTGGTACCGAGTCACGGGCAAACAACGCATCAGGCGGCATAACGTTCTTTTCGTTCGTTTACGGAAAGGGGTCTCTTACCTCAAGTTGATACATTTACCCTTTTCCATCACCCTACAAGGTATGTAACATCATAACGGAATCACCCTGCATATACATACAGACATGTAGAGGTGCCAGCGCCTACAACTTTAACGCCATGTAACATCGCTGGATGACGTTTCGGACATGGGTTCCTATGTAAAACTTGATCCGCCAAGTCCCCTCTACACCCTCTAGAAGTGAGTGACATGCTTTGAGAAATACCCTGTATAGTCAATACACTCAGAAAACATTGTTCTTGTGAAATACAACCAGCTCTTTACACATAGAAAGTTTTGGGTGCCGTCGACAAGGGATTTCAAACAGATCCCTATTTCGAGATTTTCAGAAAGCTTTTGACGCCTTACATTACCAGCAGCTTGTAATCGAATCGCGTGCTTATCTAAAATCGTCTCAGTTATGCGACTGGATTCGTGATTTCCTGTCAGAGAGGTCACAGTTCGTAGTAACTGACGGAGAGTCATCGAGTGAAATCGAAGTGATTTCTGGCGTTCCCCAAGATAGTTTTATAGGCACTATGTTGTTACGCATCTTCATAAACGATTTAGGAGACACTCTGAGCAGCTGTCGCAAGTTGTTTGCAGATGATGCTGTCGTTTATCGCCTAGTAAAATTATCAGAAGATCAAAGTCAACTGCAAAACGATTTAGATAAATGACAGTATGGTGCGAAAACAGCCAATTGACCCTATATAATGAAAAGTGTGAGGCCATCATATGAGCTCAAAAAGTGTGAGGTCATCATATGAGCGCAAAAAGGAATCTGTTAACCTTCGGTAACAAGGTAAATCAATATGAAGGCCGTAAATTCAACTAAATACCAAGGAATTACCATTACAAACTACTTAAATTGGAAATAACACACAAATGCGGAGAGGTAAGCGAACCAAAGACTGATTTTTATTTGCAGAACACTTAGAAGATGCAACTAAAGAGATTGTCTGCACTAAATTTGTCCGTCTTGTTTTGGAGTACTACTCCACGATGTGGGTTCCTTACCAGATGGGATTAACGGAGTACGTCGAGAAAGTTCAAAGAACAGCACGCTTTGTACTGTCGAGAAACTGGGGAGCAAGTGTCACGGACATGATGCAGGATTTGAGGTGGACATCATTAAAACAAAGGCATTTCCCTTTGCGATGGGACCTTGTCATGAAATTTCAATCACCAACTTCCTCCACCGAATTCTAGAATATTTTGTTGACTTCGACCTACATAGGGAGATAAGGTCATCATAACAAAAATGAGAAATCAGATATAGGTGTTCGTTTCTTTTCCGCCAGCTGTTCCAGAGTGGAATAACTGAAAATTATTGTGAAGGTGGTTCGATAAACCCTCAATCTGGCACTTAAGTGTGATTTGCAGAGTAGCCATGTAGACAGAGATACAGATGAATCAAAAGATACGACCATTTATGTCACTTACTCTGACGGAAAAAAAATCTGAACAGCAAAAGTAATTATTGTAGGGTAATGAAATTTCCGGAATGCAGTTATCTACATAGAATATTTAAGTGAGTAACATTGGAAGATTACAGGTTAATATAAGCGCGAGGTAAGGCATTGCAAATGTGAAATGCTGGTACATTTGTAACCGGTGTAACCGCCAGAATATTTGAATGCAAGCATGCAAACGTAAATGAATTGTGTTGAAAAGGTGTTAGATGCCAGTCTATGGAATGGAGTTCAATGTATGTTCCATTTTGTCGGTCATTACAAGGACAGTTAAGGCTGGTTGTGGATGTCACTGGAGTTGTCGTCCGATGATATCCCCTATGTGTTCGATTGGAGACAGATCTGGTGATCGGGCAGCTCTAAGCAACATGACGACACTCTGTAGAGCACATTGGGTTTCAGTAGCGAGCGTTATCCTGTTGGAAAACATCCTCTAGTATGCGGTTCATGAATGGATGCACAACAGGTCGAATCACCAGATTGATGTACAAATTTTGTCAGGGTGAGTGGAATAACCGGGGAAGTGCTCCTGCTCTCATACAAAATCGTACCCCAGGCGATAACTCCAGGTGTATGCCCAGTGTGTCTAGCATGCAGACAGGTTGGTTGCAGGCCCTCAGCTGGCCTCCTCCTAACCAACGCAATGCCATCACTGGCACCAAGAAAGAACCTGCTTTCATCAGAAAACAACGGGCTTCCACCCTGCCACCCAATGACTCTCGTTTGACACCACTGAAGTCTCAAATGGCGGTGGTTTGGGGTCAATGGAATGCACGCTACAGGGTATCTGGCTCGGAGAATTCCTTGAAGTAAGCGATTTGGAACCTTCATTGTGCACTGCGGCGCTGCAGATGCACTAAGATGTGCCAGAGCCATACACCGAACACGACGGTCCCTCTCGGCAGTGTCACCTGGCTGTCCGCAGCTCGATGTTCTTGGGACCCGTGATCACAGATGCCAACAATCATGTACAGTGGCTACATTCCTCCAAGCTTTTCTGCAATATCGCAGAAGGAACATCCAACATTTCGTAGTGCTGTTACATGACCTCGTACAAACCCAGTGAGGTACTGATAATGGCATCTTTGTTGCCTTAAAGGCATCAACTCACCACGTCCAATCTCAAAGGTAACTAACGATAGCGACCAATACAGCGCGTATTTGACACAAACCTGATTTACATCCTCATCGTGGCGCTACTAGCGCCACTGTTATGCGACTGGTGCGAAATCTAAATGGACGTCATCTCTCAGATGTAGAGACACGGCTACCAACTTACATTTACGTCGCAGAACTCCTACTTGGTGCTGTAATTTTTTTCCATCAGTGTGTTTTGATACTCTAAAAACTCACCCATCAAAACTTGTAGGATACTTCCTGTTTGCCTAGCCACACAGACATAGAAGCAGGCCCCATTTGGCAGTTAATCTGCGTAGCAAGGAGACGTTGCTCATGTAGCCAGAACGAATAGTGTACGTACAAATTCTTTGAATATAATAGAATTTACATTTGTACTACAAAAATGAAGGTCTGAGCGGGAGTCAAACCGTCGCCTCATAGAAGTGCATCTCACGAAATTCAAACGCTAGCCACTGCAACTTTTTTCTTTTTGTTTTTTTATTATTTTCTTTAATTTTCTCTTAGTTCCGTGTGTTTTTATTTTACCCTTGCATTTCTGAAATTACCTAAAACTACTAAAAAATGAAGGGAAGCTAATTCCACCGCCACTTTTACCCTAAATATTTAAGAAGAAGCCCCAAAAGAAAAGCTCCACCACTTCAGGCGTTGGCCCCTACCAAGAAAGATAACTTCTGTGGTGTCACCGCCAGATACCACACTTGATAGGTGGTAGCCTTTAAATCGGCCGCGGTCCGCTAGTATACGTCGGACCCGCGTGTCGCCACTATCAGTGATTGCAGACCGAGCGCCGCCACACGGCAGGTCTAGAGAGACGTCCTAGCACTCGCCCCAGTTGTATAGCCGACTTTGCTAGCGATGGTTCACTGACAAATTACGCTCTCATTAGCCGAGACGATAGTTAGCATAGCCTTTAGCTACGTCATTTGCTACGACCTAGCAAGGCGCCATTATCATTTGCTATTTATCTTGTGATGCATGTACCGTCAGACCAATGTTCACCAATTATGGATTAAAGTTAAGTATTCCAGAAGCTACGTACTTTATTTGCTATTCTCCATTACGTATCCTGTTCCAGACCTCCCGCCAGCCTGCGTGAGATAAACGCGTGCCTTTCGGCTTCCTCCAAACCCCGTGGATTGGCTCCTGCCAATCCACAACAACTTCTATATACAGTACTTTATTATTATTTTCTTTATCATGAATTAATCAATCTCCGCCGCACCAGCACGTCTTTGCAAACACTGGCAGTCGCCTTCGACAGTCGCCTTCGACATTCGCATTCTGCGTGATTTTTCCGTAATGCCACACTTACCTGCCAATAAGCAAGCAATGAATCGCACAAATTCGCGAATCACGACACTCACCAGTCAGCACTTTGAAGGGACGATTGTTCGCGCACGCATCAAGGATAGAACGGACCATGAAGGGCTGTCGGCGTATCACATCGTCGCGGAACGCCGGCGTCGGCTACGGGCGCTGATCCAGGCCATAGCTCTATCCGACGGTCGTTGTATCACAACACAACGTGCGGTCGGAAATGCTCTCCACTGTTACTATGGTCAACTGTTGCCGGGCTACTATCATCCCCCAGACGCCTTATGTACGGCACACCACCGCGGGACGCGCAGGTAGCGGTACTTGAGGACGTGCCAGGAGGAAGCCACCGCAGCTATACTGACTGGCGCACCTCACAAGTCGCCACGATCAGGCGACCTCCCGTTTAAGTTTTACAGGACCTACCGCCAATTACCGACGCCTGGCTGGACGGAAATATGCCGCGAATTGATGACCCCTGAAGTACAGCTTGCTGGTGTCTTCCTTGAAGGATAGCTTGTTCCTGCCCATTAACCAAACGTTGGCACCTCCACCAGTGACTATCGCCTCCTATCGCTACTGAATTGTGACATCAACATCTTTACCTGGATTTTTGCAGCACATCTCAGGAGGGTCGCCCGATACGTTATGTCCCATGATCGGGACTCTTTAGGAGGCGATCATAACATCCGGACTACCTTATGTCGGTACCGTGACATGATCGCGCTTGAGTGGACGCGGCGCATCACAGGGATACTGGCCTACATTTATTTCAGTCAGGCCTTCGATAGGGCTGATCACTCCGATCTGACAATGGTGACGTGGAATATGGGATTACCAGTAAGTTCATGTGGGACCAAAATGCTGAGGTCATCGGTCCCTTGGCTTACACACTACGTAATCTAACTTAAACTAACTTACGCTAAGGACAACACACACACCTATGCCCGAGGAAGGACTCGAGCATCCGACGTGGGAATCCGCGCGAACCGTGGCAAGACACTTCAAACCGCGCGGCTATTAGTGAAGGTCATAATGCGTCTGCTGTGGGGCACGACATCTAGGATCCAGTCCATTAGTCGCCTTACGCCGCCCATCCCGGTACAACGATCGGTGCTGCAAGGATTCCCGCTTTCCACGATTCTGTACGCTCTCGCCATGGAACCGTTACTTTGCAGCCTCCGCCAACGCCTCACTGGGGTGACTCTTGGCGGACACACACTTTTTGTTGCACGGCCTATGCGAATGGCCTGGTCCTCCCCTTGTGGAACGGCAACGATGTTCAGGCAGCGCTGGAGTGGGTGGAGTCCTACAGCGCTGCTTCGGGCAGTGTCCTTAACATTCAAAAATCTCGCGCGTTGCCTATAGGCCATGAGCTAACCGGTGGATGCGTCGCTCCCCTGCTGATCTGCGACGTGGTACAACGTATGGCTGTTGATTTTACAACCGACTTGCGGCGATCAGCGACCCTTAATAGTAGGCGCTTAATATGCCGCATCCGAGAATAGTTCCGCGACCATCGACTCCGAATCCTGGACATGCTGCAACGGAATCGTTTTGCTCACGTTTATGTCGCGTCACAAACCCGTCACTTGGCTCAGACTTTCCTCATCCTGCCGTCAATGGCCAGACGCATGCTGACTGCTCTGGTTTCCTTTGTGAGTCAAGGCTTGTTATTTAAAGTCAGCTATGAATCCTTCACCCTCCTGAAGGACGAAGGAGGCCTCAGTGTCTTTCACGTCCACCATCGAGCAATAGCCCTCTTTGTAAGCACGCATGTCAAGATGTGGCGACGCACTCCGACACGCCTCACCAGACTACTGATGAGGACCCTTACCCCGAGCTCACGCATTTCCCAAGTGCCGCTGACAGAAGTCCCAGCGTCCTCTACTTGAGCTATTTCTTTCTTGAATATAGCTACATCAGGACAGTACTTCTCCCTCAACGTCTACCGACAGCCAAAATAGTGTATACCTCGCTGCAGTCACGGCTTACGCCGAATGAGATTGAAGAAAAACATCCACGAGTCCGATGGAATGGCGTGTTGCAGGCAATGCACGCCCCTACCATTGCGTCCGACTCCAGTACACCTGGTATTTGACAGTTAATGCGAAGCAGGTCTGTCAGTCACGTCTCCACCGGATCTACCTGGGACCGTTACCATTACGTACCATGTGTGGCGTGCAAGACGACGATGGCCATCCACTTGTGTGGGTAACGTTTGGCTTTCGATCTGCCACGATTCCTGGCAACATTAACCCACAAATGATTCTCTTCCCGAACATGGACTATTTTCCGCTTGCAAAGACCTTCTCGGTGACTTGGTTTGGCGGGCAGGCAGTTCACTACCTGTTTGGTGGTGGTAACAAATCAGCCCTCGATTTTTAGAAATACCTTAATGAACTACATTGTGCAGTTATCAAGAACCCAAATTACTAACAATAATTCTTGAACTTTCTTCGGAGCGCTTTCCACAATCCCCCTCGCAGCTGGATCATTCATGCAATGAGTAGCTAACACATGTCCCTTGTTCCATTTTACATATTCGATCCCCTCCACGTTATTCACACGCACTTCCGAGAAGACGTGCATCGATGATTTAATAATGTGTCACCACCATACGGGATTCAACAAAACGATATGGGTTTTCGCAGCCAAAGGCCCCCTCGTGTACCCTTGATGACTGCACGACACAAAGCTTTACGCCTCGCCTGGGCCTGTCAACAATGACGTTGGACTTGATGACAAGCATGTTGCCTAGTCGGACGAATCTCGTTTCAAATTGTATCGTGCTGATGGACGTGTACAGGTATGGAGACAACCCCATCAATCCATGGACCCTCCATGTCATCAGGGGAGGTATGGAGACAACCCCATCAATCCATGGACCCTCCATGTCATCAGGGGACTGTTCAAGATGGTGGACACTCTGCAATGGTGTGGGGCGCGTGCAGTTGGAATGACATGAGACGTCCTGTGTCATCACCTGCATCCATTCATGTACCTTGTGCATTCCGACAATTCCAGCAGGACAATGTGACACCCCACACGTCGAGAATTGCTACAGAGTGGCTCCAGGAACACTTTTCTTTGTTTAAACACTTATGCTGGCCACCAAACTCCAACCCCCCCCCCCCCCCCCTCGGGTACTCTTACTGATTTATGGACAGCCATGCACAATGCACAGGCTTCATCGTGTCAGTTCCATCTATCACTACTTCAGACATTAGTCGACGAGCCCATGCCACGTCGTGTTGCGGCCCTCCTGCCCTGCGTGCTCATGGGGGCCATCCACGATAATTGGCAGGTGTACCATTTTCTTTGGCTCTTCAGTGTACATACATGCACAGGCGCCGGCGTCTATAATTTCGTCTTCTATAGCGTCATGACGTTTCTGAACACGGGTTCCTGTACTCGTTTTGTTTCTTACGACACCTTTCTACATCCCCTCGAAGTTTGTCGCCGTAATTTTGAAACACACTGTATGGAGGAGATTGCATATAGGTACAAGTGCGACGCATTCTGCAGTACTTCTTATTTGGGATCCCCACCAGGCCGAATTAAATGCAGACATCGAAGAAATTCAGAGGAGTGGTGCGAGATTTGGTATCGACAGGTTTCATCAGCACGCGAGTATCAAATGGTTCAAATGGCTCTGAGCACTATGGGACTCAACTGCTGTGGTCATAAGTCCCCTAGAACTTAGAACTACTTAAACCTAACTAACCTAAGGACAGCACACAACACCCAGCCATCACGAGGCAGAGAAAATCCCTGACCCCGCCGCGAATCGAACCCGGGAACCCGGGCGTGGGAAGCGAGAACGCTACCGCACGACCACGAGATGCGGGCTCGCGTGTATCTCGGAGATGCTTCTTGATCTCAAATGGGAATCCCTGGAAGGAAGATGAAATTCTTTTCGCGAAACATAATTGAGAAAGTGTAGAGAACACACATTTTCCACTGATTGCTAAACGATTCTACTGCCGCCAACATACATTTCTCGTAAGGACCACGATGATAAGAGGAGAGGGGTTACGTCTTCTACGGAGGCTTATACACAGTAGTTTTCACTAGACCTCTCTGCGAGTGGCACATGAAAGGGAATGACTAGTAGTGGTACGAGGTAATCTCTACCATGCACCCTATCATGGCTTGCAGAGTAAGTACGTAGATGTAGATCCTCGTTACGCTGAAATAATGTCTTTCAGTGATCCAATAGTGGCGTATGTTCCGGCAGTGGTGCGAGATCCTCTCAGAAGAAATGGAAACGCACACTGGTTACGTGATCCTCAATGGACCAGTTATTTAATCATGCACAGTAGAATACCACACGTTTACACCTCACATGTGGTACGAGGGAAACCGATGGGACTGCAGTATTCTCATAAAAGACGTGGGCCTAATGTTGGACTTCTGTTCGTGTTGCTGTGTGTTGCGGGTCCAACGATTATGATGGAATACGTGTGGTTCACTTAGGAGGGCCCGGAGTTGTATGGACTATGCAATGCCACGAGCAGGGCACCACGCCTCTTGCAGATGACCAACCACCAGCAACCAGCCACCTGTATCGACGCTGCCCCTGCCTTTGATAGGCAGTTCCAGTCCTGCCTATATGCCTTTAATCTTGCCTATTTTCAACCACAGATCTTGCACGTTGCCTTGCTGTGAGTGCAGACTTATGTTTTGGATTGCGATTTGTGCTTGTTTTGCCAGCTGTTGATGTCATCGATTGTTATTATAACTTCTCGACCGAACAGTATGATTTCATTCACTTCGTTCACTTCGTTCCACCCTCCACCGCCAGTGGGATTATTTGTGTGCTTTGCTACTTTGCATTTACTGAGTTTAACAAATTCGAACTGAGCCGATTTTACTCTGTCGATAAAGACTTTGCGACTTGTGACCCGTTTTTGGTTGCTGAACTACTTCAAAGTTTGCAGCAGGAGTTGCAGCAACTTCAGCAGCAGACGCAAACCCAGCAACAGCAGTTTCAATAGCAATTTAGAGGGAGAGAAGTCGAACATCAGGAACAGATCTGACATCGTGAAGGAGCTTCTCGACCTGCCGTTGTGCCAGCGTTCTCAACCTTTGATCGAACTTCTGACGTTTGGAATGCTTACTAGTGTCCTCTACAACACTCCTACATAGCGTTTCTGTCAACCTCACCCGAACAGCAACTCTCATTGCTTTGATCCTGGTCTTCTCATGGTGTTTTATGCTTTTTTGTGTAATCAAAAGTCATTGGCTGATTCTACTGCCTTGTTTTTCATGAATATTTGTGATTTGTTGACGGCCTATTTTGGCAAGAAGATTCATGTAGGCGTTGCTGAATTATAATTTCTTCAGCGTCGGAAGCTGCAGAAGTCTTATAAGGTTTTGACACGGTTTTTTGCCACTGTAAATATTTCACCATTACTGTACTGGGACAAAGCTGCATGATCGCGCTGCACGAGTAGTGGATAAGATCCTAGCTTCTGTATTTAACATAACCTGTGGTGCTCTTGGTCGCCAGTGAGTGGTGAAGCGCTAGGGCATTATTATTAGTTTAGAGAAAAATATTTGATATTTGTGAGTCTAGGAAAAATTATCTGGAGTACTTTATAAGGGAGATAAAACCTTGTTTGTAAAGACATTTTCTTGACTGTGTAGACAGACCACATTTTTGGAGGAATATTTCAAGGTAACCAGTGCACTCACAAGAATGAAATGTTTGTCAGAACTATTAATTTAAGTTGATCTTTGTCCCTTAGATAACTATTAATATTCATCTACACTTACATCTACATCCACACAGATACTCCACGTGCCCCCTACGGTGGGTGGCGGAGTACCACTACTAGTCATTTCCTTTCCTGTTTCACTCGCAAATAGAGCTAGGGGAAAAACGACTATCTACGTGCTTCCGTATGAGCCCTAATGTCTCGTATCTTATCTTCTTGGTCATTACGCGCGAAGTATGTTGACCGCAGCAGAATCGTTCGGCAGTCAGCTTCAAATGCCGGCTCCCTGCATTTTCTCAATTGTGTTTCTCGAAAAAAACGTCGCCTTCACCCCAGGGATTCCCATTTGGGTTCGTGAAGTATCTCCTTGTTGTTCCAACTTACCGGCAACAAACATAGCAGACCGCCTCTGAATTGCTTCCGTGTCTTCCTTCAATACGACCTGGTAAGAATCCCAAACACTCGAGCAGTACTCAAGAATAGGTCGCACCAACGTCATATATACGATCTCTCAATAAACAGAAGTCACCCATTCGTTTTCCGTATCACAGTTCTCACATGCTCGTTCCATCTCATATCGCTTTGCAACCTTACGCCCAGGTACTTAAACGACACTAGTAATACTGTATCCGAACATTACAAGTTTGAACTTCCTTCTCATCAGTATTAACTTACATTTTTCCACATTTAGGGGTAGCTGCCATTCATCACACCAACTGGGAATTTTGTCTAAGTCGTCTTGTATCTTCCTACAGTCACAGCAGTCCTTCCACACTTCCATGGGACAGACACTCTTGACGATACAATTTTCTCTGATGAACACTTGCCGTCGAGGTCAACATTCTGGGTTCTATTATTTAAGACGTCTTCGAACCACTCGCATATTACTCCATATGCTCGTACCTTCGTTGACACCTTGCAATGGGGCACCGTGTAAAATGCTTTCCGGAAATCTAGAAATATGGAATCTCCCTATTGCTCCTTATCCATAGTTCGTAGTGTATCATGTGAGAAAGGGCAAGCTGAGTTTCGCAAAAGTGATACTTTCTAAAACCATGCTCATTAGTTGACATAAGCTCCTCAGTCTCAAGAAAAATTCCAACTGAGAGTATGTTCAAGGATTCTACAGCAAACAGAAGTTGGGGATATTGGTCTGCAATTTTGCGGGTTCGTACTTTTACCCTTCTTATACAGTGGAGTCACCTGCACCTTTTTCCAGTCGCTTGGGACTTTGTGCTGGGCGAGACATTCACGATAAATGCAAGCTAGGTAAGAGGCCAATGCCGTTTGTAGAAGGGAAATGGGATTTCATAGGGACATCGTGATTTATTTACTGTAAAATCTTTCAGGTGTTTCTCTACGCCAGGGATGCTCATTACTATGTCGTCCATACGGGAGTCTGTCCGATGGTTAAATGACGGTATGTTTGTACGATTGTACGAATTCTTTAAAGTGAAATTTAAAACTTCGGCTTTCGTTTTGTTTTCTGCAACTACCACACCAAACTAATCAACAAAGAACTGAATGGAAGCCTTAGACCCTCTTAGCGATTTTACGTAAGACCATAGTTTCCTCGGGTACTCTGCCAGAACTTTTGCTAAAGTGTGACGGTGGTAGTTGTTGTATAGTTCGCGCATAGGTCTTTTCACAGAGTGCAGAATCTCTACTAACCTTCGCTTGTCGCCATTTGTGTGTTCCATTTTGAACCGAGAGTGCAATAGGCTCTGCTTCCTCATCATCCTCCGAATTTCGTTATCAAACCATGGTGGGTCTTTTCCACATTTTATCCGCTTAATAGGCACATAACTCTCCAGACCACGATTTACAATTTGCTTACACTTTTACCGTAATTCCTCTACATCCATCTTACTGGAACTAACTGATGGCAATTTATTTTCTAAGTGAGAAACTAATAACTGCCTAACTGCTCTATCTGGCAGAAACACTCCCCTACCCTCCTTGATGGATTTATTAACTTTCGTTATCATAGTTGTTCTGATATCACGATCGCTAATACCCGTTTCTAAACTGACATTATCCATAACGTCGATTCCTTTTTTAGCAACAAGGTCCAATATATTGCATGTGGGCTACCTAGCTAGCTGCTCAAAATAGTTCTCAGAAAACGCTTTAAAAGTATTTCGCATGACTGTCTGCTGTATCCCCTGCAATGAATCCAGACACATCCCATTCTATATTCGGTAGGCTGAAGTCGCCTCCAACTCGTACTGCATGGTCTGGGTATTTATGCGCTACTGACCCTAGACTTTATTTGAATGACTCTAGAACTGTCACAGCGGAGTCGGGTGGTCCGTAAAAATAACCAGCAGTTAACTTGGTTTCACCTACACATATTATAAGCGAAAAGATAACTTCACTGTCACACTCAACGTCGACCTCACTGGAGACAATATTTTTGTCAACTGCAATGAACACTCCCCCTCCTATGGTCTCTAATCTGTCTTCCCGACCAACTTTCCACGATTCCCTAAACGTCTCAGAGTTTTCACTTGTCGTTTCAGCCAGCCCTCGGTCCCAAGAATAGTTTGAGCGCGAAACTTTCCTGGAGGGAAGTAAATTCGGGAACTTTATTACGAATACTTCGACAGTTTACTGATACATTTATGACAGTCGAAGTGCCTTCAGTCTGAACGACGTTTAACTTTCCTGGCTGCATGTCGACTGGCGAATGTTCATCAGAGCACTTCAAAGTACTGCCTAGCCTAAAAAACCCTCACGTGCTCTCCACAAGGACTCTGACACCCGAATAGCTGCTTCTTTTGTGCAGTGCACGTCTCACCTATCAAGGGGAGTCATACAAATCCCCACACTATAACGCAGGTCTAGAAATCTGCAGCCAGGACCGTCACAGAGCCGACGAAGCCTTTGGTTGAGACCCTCCTCTCAGCTGCAAACCAAAGGACCCCAATCAGCTCCGTGAACAATGCTGCAAATTGGGAGCTCTATTTGCACCCCACGTGCGAGGTCACCAGTCTTAACCACCTCCACGAGCCGCCTGTACGAACTGAGGGTCGCCTCAGAATTCATACGACAGGCCTCGTCGTGAGCCAGAACTTGCAGGTGACGACACCCTGCACCTTCGACAGCCACAGCGAAGGCTGCCTCCACATCTTGGATGAGACCCCCCCCCCCCCGCCCCCACCGTAGACATACCGAGTGCACATTTGATTTCTTTCCAGCCCTGAACGCTACCTACCTAAGAGGCTTCATAAAGCGCCTAACATTGGAGCTGGCAGTAATCAGTAAACCACTCCCCGCACCCCTGTGGACCCTGCTGCAGGAGCGGCTACGTGTCCTCAGTCTCCACTTTAACTTTCCGTCTCGAGCGAAGCACACGCGTTACCGCCCGCCACTCACCTTGGTATACTAGGAGGTGCCTCGGAAGCAGAGCCCGTGAGAAAAACAGGCGACGCCTGAGGTGTCCCATGCGACGTGCCACATTCTCCGCCACCGCTATACACCGAGGCAGCAGCCTAAACGTGACTTCACAGTAGCCAAAAGTGCATTCAGCTGTTCGCGAATTGCGGCCAGCTCCTCCTGCGTCTGCGCACAGCATGCACACATCCTAGCCATCCTAGCAACACTAACTGAAGAAGTAAACTATAAAAGCAGACAGAATTCTAGGTATGCGACTTGCTACCCTCCTGATGTATCACCAATGGCCACTGATGCGTTAATGAGTTATGTAGCTGCCTGTTCAGTGAGCAACCACTGCGCTACAGACTGAATGAATTTACACTTACAAAGACGCGAGATTAAACGTCTTTAACAGAAAAACACGCACGAAATTTAATAAATCTACTACGACAAAACACAGAAAGTGATAAATACTTAACTTGCCGCGCTGGAGTTGCATATCATTCTTAGTGTTAATTAGAGCTCTTTATTTTCATTATGTCACAAACAACACAACTGGGTTAAACGTCTGTAATTTTTCTAATGGAAGAAATTTGAAAATGTTAGAGTCATCTTATGCTGTACAGTCGTTTTGACAATAATCAGAGTTTAATTTTTCAAGAACACTTTTCTTTAAAGTAAAACCCTGCTCCATCGTTCTTAGTAAAGTTTCAAATATTCTGGCTTGTGTGCACAGCACCTTTCCCCACACACAGCAGCAGATTGTTTCTGATAGGCAAAGAAAAATTTAGTAGTGACTAGATTATTTTTCTTTAGCTGCTGCGCTTGCTGATTTCAGTTTGTTTTCGAGAACGTCAGTACACCAAACACAAAATACACTACTGGCCATTAATATTGCTACACCACGAAGATGACGTGCTACAGACGCGAAATTTAACCGACAGGAAGAAGATGCTGTGATATGCAAATGATTAGCTGTTCAGAGCATTAACACAAGGTTGGCGCCGGTGGCGATACCTACAACGTGCTGACATGAGGAACGTTTCCAACCGATTTCTCATACACAAACAGCAGTTGACCAGCGTTGCCTGGTGAAACGTTGTTGTGATGCCTCGTGTAAGGAGGAGAAATGCGTACCATCATGTTTCCGACTCTGATAAGGTCGGATTGTAGCCTATCGCGGTTGCGGTTTATCGTATCGCGACATTGCTGCTCGGGTTGGTCCAGATCCAATGACTGTTAGCAGAATATGAAATCGGTGAGTTCAGGAGGGTAATACGGAACGCCGTGCTGGATCCCAGCGGCCTCGTATCACTAGCAGTCGAGATGACAGGCATCTTATCCGCATGGCTGTAACGGATCGTGCAGCCACGTCTCGATCCCTGAGTCAACAGATGGGGACGTTTGCAAGACAACAACCATCTGCACGAACAGTTCGACGACGTTTGCAGCAGCATGGACTATCAGCTCTGAGACCATGGTTGTGGTTACCCTTGACGCTGCATCACAGACAGGAGCATCGGCCGGCCGGCAGATGTAATAATTCGTGTGGTTCCACATAGTGAATCAGATCAGCAGCGCTAAAATTGTTTGATCCTGGTCTGGAGAAGGCTCAGTCTTGACTTAGGTACATGAAAGATCCGTGGCAATTCCATGACAGTTCTCAAGTTGCGGCGTTGAACTATGCACAGCACGTCTTCACTCAGCCCCAGCCCCGTGCCGCTCGACGGTACAGCTGGCTGCACAGCGTTGCGACGACACAGCGCGCCGGGTCCGCGGCTCCACTAAAGAGACTGAAGGGCCACACGATCACGGTATCCATACCAAGCATCGACTTCTTCTACAGAACCGGAACCCATTTTAAGGCCCTACTAGAAACTGTCCTGATGCACGTATTGGTTCTAAAAGCATTCTTGGCACGAGAGTTTATTTAATAGTGTAGACTGTAGAGTGTCTTCAGTGCCATGGGAGAGGCGGTTTGCGTATTGTGTGCCAGCGAGCAGCTAGAATCAAATCAACGTATCAAATTCTCTCCACTGAAACAACTTGCAACCCTGCATAAATGAAACCTATAGAAATAAGCAGAGCAGTTTCGTTAAGTTTTTAACGCACAAACCGAAATCAGTAAATTTGTGTAACTTAGCCACGTAAATTCGATGTTAGTTTGCATACATAGAGTTACTGAGTTAATGAGTTTAATTCTGTCACAGGTGTAAACTTCCGAAAATACTTCTGTGACTGAGGTAAAGAAACTACAACGCCATTTGTAGGTTCTTTGGTGTGTTACGAAACTAACAGCACCATCTATTGGTTCTTTGGTGTACTACGCTGTCACTAAGATAAAGATCCGAACTACTAAGCTGAGTAGGCTTTTAAAACTTTAAATTTCGATGTTTTCTCCCCGTGATAGATTTTGATGAAATAAAGCCTATAGGTTGCAGCAACCTAGGCTCAAGCTACGCTTGAAAATGCCATGAAAATTCGTCTAACAATTTCGGAGAGTAGCGTGTTGAAACCTACACGACGTTTTCACTGTATTGTTATTAGTAAAGAATAGAATGGATATACAGGAAACATGCCCTTTGTTTTGTAAAAGTATAAATAACTGCTGTTTGAAATAGAAGGGCTCCGATAATATTTCAACGTATTCTCAAACAACTAATTTAGTCAATTCACTTCTGTGCCAAGTACATCGATGTCATTGTAGATTTGGGAACACAACGCCAAGGACAATTCCAGAACATGAAAATCACTGTCACCATTATTCAGCAGGCAGCTTTAAAATATACAGTAAGCAAATGGCACCCTTTTTAAACCAGATTTCAGTTTCTAGGAATCATTCATAGCAGAAAAGGAATATCGCGAACGCAACGATATGTATGGAGTGGTGTTACCGCAAGGCACCCCACTGGCTAGGTTGTAGGCTTCAAATCGGCAGCGGTCCGTCAGTACACATCGGATCCGCGAGTCGCCACTGTCGACGCTAGCAGACCGAGTGCCGCCACTCGGGTGGTCTTCCGAGACAAGCTAGCGCACTGCCCAGTTCCACATACGACTTGAATAGGAATGGTTCACTTGTTATAGCTTCAGAGATCTCATTTGCAGAGACGTTAGTTAGCATAACCTTCAGCTAAGTCAGTAGCTACGACCTAGCCAGGTGCCACATACAGATTATGCATTTATCTATATGTGTGAAGCAATCAGAATTATAAAGAAGTATTCACAGTTCAGTCTCTAACTGCACTTGTAAATATTATTTTACGAAGTCAAGATCGACGTTCACCGCTGATGCTGAATTAAAGCTAAGTATTTCATCGTATTCCTGTATACTAACTTTCTAATCACCTAAGATGTTCTAGATACAACCCGTCAAGTATAGTTCATTGATCCTCACGTCAGCCAACGTGATCAACGCGTGCAACTAATGGTCACACCTCGTGATCATGATAAGAGTCAAATTGCGTGACTCAGCCGGGTCACTCCTTTTCCGTGAGGCCCGTAGTTTCGCCTCATACATAGCATATGGCATACCAGAAAACTGCATCCGAAATAATCATTTATAGATTTGCGATCCCTTCTTGGAAAACTGTGTTATTATATGCGATCCCTCCCAAAGAGACGACATAGCCTTCACTCTAAAACAACTGTACAGGAAGAGGGCAAAACTTCTGGTGTTATCATCTTACCGTTGCACATTTATACAAATTACGGCATCTCTCAAGTCATTACCCTATCTAGCCGTGTATCCACGAAGCCACAGATGTCTAGCAGAATGGCAGCGATGGTGTCCTTTCGCAAAGAAATGCCAGCGAGGCTGAATTCACCATTACTTTCACTTCGGAGACTTACGTCTGCTCAGATGAATTTTGATCTGTTTGGAAGGAAAGCCCTAGCTATGATTTTTGCAATGCGAAAGTTCCGTGTTTATCTCTTCGGTGCAAAATTATCTGGCTCTCGACTCAGAGGTAAGGGACAGGAACCGTGGAGGTGGAAGAAATTGCAACCACCAGTATTTCGAGAGGAGATGTGAAGGCGTACACTTCCTATTCATCTTTGCAGCAACGTCCAAGGTTAATTTTAAAACCTCGCCACAGTGTCTCTGGGAATGAGAGTACGGAAAACAGTTGATGTAACTGTCCTACAGATAAGGACGTTAAACCATGCATGAGTCCCACTTGGAGTGGAGCAGGCGATATGTCGGTGTCAGGTGCCTCACTCTCTCTTGTTCTTCAAAATCGCTTACAACACAAACATAACAGTAAAATACACACGTCATTACAGTCATCTATACTCAACATGTACACAGCGAGCGATACATGTTCAAGAGCCAATAGTGGCCAGCAGACTTTTACCGAATGCGTTAGACATGTAATATTTGTAGAGCGCAAAATATGTATTTTGGTATTAAAAAACTCATTACGTTCTGGTAACTGTGTTGATGTTATTACGGATATATAAATCTAAAACTTAAAAAGAAAATAACAATAGCAATGTAACAAAAACCAAACTATTACGTATACTCCTTTTTCAGTCATACTGAATAGCATTTACCGACATTTCAAAGTAAGTGTTGTCGCGAATTAACAGGTGAAAGTCTCTTCTGTAAACTTTTTGTTACATTTCTCTTAGTTTATCCACAATTAAGCTTATATTGTAATTTATTCGCCCTCTCTAGACTCTAGGTGTGATTATCGCCCCACTTACTGCAAACAGTATTTTTCTGTATGATGTCTCAGCTGTACAGTAGATTTCTAGCAATTTCGTGCAATTTACCTGTCTACTGCAATCAGCCGTAGGTATCGAGCACAATTAAGGCTCACTCTTCTAATCACTGATATTCTGTAAGGTTCGTACGAAAAATTTTATCTACTGTGTAGCCTTATATGAATGAGGTGTCTGATAGGAACCTGTAAATTACTTGTGAAACAATCAAATGTCTAATTGAAGATGCAACGAAAGAAAAACATCGTCAGAAGACAGCAAACACTTAATAACGGAAGGAGCTGTTACGTTGGCAGTGCCCGTGATAAATCTCAAGCAGCTGAGCATTTAACAACACACACACACACACACACATACACACACACATCTGTGCATAGAACCAAATGTCGTCGAGTTAACGAAGTATCATCCGAGAGTACAGGTGTCATTGACTATAAAGCACTTGACGCGAACTTATCGCAGCTGGCCTCTACATTTATAACTCACAGACCACGTAATGGTATGTGGCCACTGTCATTCCCACATTTCGCTCTTCCATTCGCAAGTTGAGCGTAGGAAGAACGACTGTCGCTAAATGTCCGTAAGAGCTCTGTTGCCTCTGATATTCTCGTCGTAGTTATTTTGAGACACAGTATGTGTGAGCAGTAGCAATACGTTGCCTGAGCTGATTGGAACGTACGCCCACCCAAATTAAACAGCAAACGTCTGTCAGCTGCACCGGGCGTCCGCTCTGACGCTTGACTTAATGATGTGGCAAATGACGACAAACTTTGCCGGTGCATTCGCAGTGTATCGTGCGAGAGAGCGGCGTTTTCCGGTAGGGGTATTATTTGCGGTCGTGATCTCTAGTATTCAATACCGTTGCCATAACAGTTGCTCTGTTAATTGTTAAAGGCTATTCTTTGGGATAAGACACCATTTATCCGACTTTGTAATATTGTAGTATGTAAAATATAATTGGTAGATAAAATATAGTAGTTACGTAAAATACGATAGGTATATTGAATCAGGTGAACGTCGATAAGTTTTCTGCAAAAATATGGTATTCTGTCAGACTACGTTAGGTATCACAGTTGTGAGAATAGAATACAAATGAGGAAGATTGTTCCGTCAACCATCAGCTACAGTTTGATGCGATGACTCTGCGATGTGTGAAGGTGCATACGAAGCAAAAAAAAATGGTTCAAATGGCTCTGAGCACTATGGGACTCAACTGCTGAGGTCATTAGTCCCCTAGAACTTAGAACTAGTTAAACCTAACTTACCTAAGGACATCACAAACATCCATGCGCGAGGCAGGATTCGAACCTGCGACCGTAGCGGTCGTGCGGTTCCAGACTGCAGCGCCTTTAACCGCACGGCCACTTCGGCCGGCTGCATACGAAGCAGAGTGTGGTGTCAAAAACCGAGTGTGATCCGCGATACAGGTTATTTGAACTACAATTTGTTATTTGGTTTGGTACCGACTAGACAGCCATTAACGGAATTCTGTTATTGTTTGGTTTTCTTTTCGTAGATGACCGTATTCTGTATTTAGTATAGAGGACAGAGAGGGGGACGTGAGTTCTTAAAACTGATTATTCAGCATTTGATTTTAGTTCTGTTGGTACATTGCGTAGGGAAATGAGTGAGATGAGTTATTTTAGCGTGTGTGTGAGGGAGGACTGGTTGTCTGAGGGACGAGTAGGTGGTGTACATTTTTCATTTTGTTGTGTGGTTTTTTGTGTTAGCTAAATTATTGATTGTTTTTATTTGTCTTTATGCGTTTAGTGCGTGTTTTTGATGTATGTTAACTATATAAGTCGACTGACGTTGATGACATACGTTTATACTGTTGTGTTACGTGATTTTCTTGGAACTATTTTCTATTCGTGATTTGCGTGAATTGTAGAATTAATTTCAGGTAAGCAGGTAAAGTGGAGATAATATATTGATCCTACTTTGTATATGGCTTGTTAGTTCTCGGATATCAATGACCATTCTTTAGTGGGTATCACGGGTATCTTATCATAAAGGCAAAGGGAATCTGTCGATAGCAGCAGTTATTTTTTCTGTTGAAATTAATTGTTATCGTGGAGCGCTGTGTTCCGATAAGATGATAATACTAATTTTGTACTGTTTCTGGAATATGTGGTGTTAATGGATTTTTGTACAGTTTTTGGTTATGGTTCGTGTGTGAAGAGAGGGGCATCATTGGCTCGACTTATATCCACCCAAAGCCTCCATATTACCACTGATTTTCAGTTCATTATACATTCGTTTTTAGATTATTTCAAGTATATTTTTGCTATTGCATGTTTTCAATGGTTACATTTGTGACGTAAAGACGATCATATTCTATGTAGATGAGATGTTTGTGTCTGCCATTTTGATGACATCATAGATGAGAGGCCATGCTTTTTTATTTACCAAACGTGTCCGTGATGGACAACGCCCGTCTTGTTGTGTCTACCACTGGAGTTTAACATTTCTGTAACCATCTCGCCCTTACTCTACGATTCTGTAACGCAGCTTGGCATATTTCTTTGGATCTATTTCATCTCTTCTTTTAAGCCATCCTGGTAAGTGTGCCAAACTGATGAGCAATAATGAAGAATCGGGCGAACAAGAATTCCTTGAGCCCCTTATTCCAAGGAGGATTTATTTATTTATTTGTAATTCTTTAACTGAATCTCAGCTGTGTTTCGCAAGAGCTCTGTTTACAGAAGCAATGTTGATTTCTGTACAGTACATTTTCTTTCTCAAAAAACATAACGCATAAAACAAGTTTCATGACTGAGGGACTCGGGCGTAAAACATGGTAACTGACATTTTTGGGAAGAATGGCTTACGTGGCTTATGATGATAATCTTTCATTCAAACTGAAATGCATGAGTTGGGTTTAAATAATCTCTTCAGTTGGCAGAAGAATACGGTTTGTCCTTTACTGGTATCTAGACATTGTTGCATGTATAACATCACGAGATGAGTGGCAAAATGGGAACTAGGAGGAAGCTGGAGTCTGGAGGGAAGATGAATGTGAACACTGCTGCAATGTTAGAACAGCTATTAAACAGTGATTATGAGTTTGATAACTCTGATAAAGATCCAAATTACGAATAGACAGAAAATGAATGTGAGGACAATGGTACTACCTAAGAAAATGAGCTAAGAAGTGTCACCACCCTCATATTTGATTTTACACGTACACAGTGGTATCTGCTGTAGTTAAAATATTATACTTGCTACACAAAAGTCCACGACCCATCGAAGCAACAAAATTTGATGATGCTCTGTCTCGTTTCCAGTACATGCCAGTAACTTACCATGCTCATTACAAGGCACTAAAAGTAGCTGAGAAATCCAAAGCAAACTACGAGAGCAATAAAAATGAAATTCGATACAGGTATTAGTATTCCCATGTACATTAGTACATATAACTACATTTTGTTATATTTTTAATATGTTGCCTTAAATTATTATCCACCAGTTTTTAACGTCAAATTTTCCTGTGCCGAGTGAACGTTTGTAATACCATGAATAAGGTGGTATCTAGATTTTACGACCACGGATAGCATAGTTTCTATCAGATAATTTGTGTCAATGTCTCATGTACTGCTTCTTTTCTCTGATTAAAAAATTGTTTACGTTTTGTAACCATACAAGCCCATTCTTGTATGTTCAAATATTTAATAATAATTGTGGTGAAACAATGAAACATTGTAAATATATAACAATCTTTTTATAAAGCCTATGTATCTAATAACTCTCTAAACGCGGAAGTGTCACTTATCTCATTTTGCACTCAAACCCCTCAATTTTAAAACAGATAGATATAGCTGTAGCTCTTACCCACGTTTCAGTACTCCAGATAACTCGGGATTGTCTGCCATGGGGTCATGGCTAGTGTATTCTGTTCTAAAGTCAGTTCAAAATGATTTGCATTGGGTGGAAGATAATTCACTAGGCTACTAGATCGCCCAGGGCGACACCTTCCGTTCCTCTGTAACGAAATGTTAAACTCTAAACTTCCTTCTTTCCTTTTCCTCCTTACACTAAATTCATTTTCAGCTATCTCAAAGGCATCCTCACCTTAAATTCAATTGAAAATAGAAGTTTCCGTCAAGACACTGAAACGTGTAATAGGAACGTCAGGCGAACTTGTGGATACTACCAACGTCATACCACAATAGGAGTACGTCTAACGAAATTAGAAGTTTAGAAGGTTTTGTAAAATTGTGAGTAAACATTATCAATGCATTTTGTACATTAATTATTAATGGATTTTCTTATTCTCTTATCCACTATTCCGTATAAATTTCCTTTTTCGAAGCGTCCGCCATAGCTTTTATTGAGATACCACATGCCCTGTAAAGTTACCTGTACTTACTTTTGTATCATCTGGTTCTTACAGTGTTTGTGAATTCCATTGACCAATATTTTTTATGGATTCTATTTCTCTTAAAAGAGCTCCTCCACAATGAACTGAATTTCGATCAAAAATGTGCTATGTCGGTTAAAAAGTTATGCTTGTTAGTAACACATCTGTGATTGCTCTCGTGCATTGTTCGTCTTCGCTGCTAGTCGGCGCTAAAGTTGCCGAAATACCCAAGATAGCGCTGGAAAAAAAATTAAAAAATACAGAATGGCGCATAACACTGTAACAGCATTTACGTAGCTTGTGCAATCAAATACCAAATTTGGTTTATTGCGTACCATGCCCCAACAGAACAAATAGTCCTATCACGGAAAAGTCACGTATAACTCTACCGTCCGCTACTGCTATATCATAACCTCAAAGCTGGATGCAGTTCATATAGTGAAATTATTTTTATTCAAGTAATTACAGTATGAAGAAGCAGAGCAGTGTTACCCTCTGAAAGGATTTTAGTTGTGCTGACCGTGATATACCTAACGGGGATGGCCTATCGGAAGTGAAGGTCAGAAGTAAGTAAATATTTAAACAGTAATAAACAATATTTAACCTATCCACACTGTTCAAAGGATAAAGAAAACGGTCGCCAGCCTGTCAGGAGAATGATTGACATTCTTGTTCAAGAAAATAGGTATCAGTAACTTTAAGGGACAAACACAACCTATACTTTGCGAGTGCAATGAACTCTGGTACCTGAATACAGTATGTTCACGTTAAGGTTGGAGCTAACAGATCAGAACAAACTATCTGCATAAATATAACAGATAACAAAACACACTATTAACTTGAGGGCTTAGTCAAACTGAATGGTCTCAATAACGTTACTGTTAATATTCAATGTAAAATCGTAAATTAGGCATAGGTTTAATACTACTTTTCAAACAAATTCCTATCTGACATGAAATATGGATATGGTCCACAGCTAATTTAGTCACTGTGCATAAATTAAGACTCTCACTACTAAACACCTTTCTACTTAGAATGACAATTAAATGGAATTCATTAACAGATTACTTCTCATTGTCTTTTGAATAAAGAAATGATTGTTTTCATAGATAGTGGTCTTTCTATTAATCGTTATCTTGCATGAGCACAATAGCAAACACTGTTGATCCTGTTACACCATTAATATGCACTTTTAATGCACAAGGGGAACCCAATATTATACAGAACTTCACTTGAACAGAAAGAGTAATTTAAACTTTCTATATGTAAGTAACTTTGTGCATTTGAACTACTTTCAATGGAGGGGGGCTTTAATCTTGACCACTGTATCAGAGCAAACTAAACACACTTCATTATATCAGTGAAACAAGCACTTAGCAAGCATGAACATATAACTCTCAACAGTTGCAGTTCTGAACTTTTGCTGCATTGAAACGCAAAATTAAGATATTTGTAAGATACTTTCAACAAACAATATTAAATTTAGCACACTCTATTGCCATATTAATTTTAATATACTTTGAATGAAGGACATTCGTTAATCACTTTAGCATGGGAGGGACCCTAAGTGGTTGTGGTATAAGAGTTAGAGTAAAAGTTACCTTATATTTGCGCATACTAAAACATCCAATGAGCTGATCCTTCACTGTACATTACTATAGTGTTCCATTACAGTGATTGCGCAATGTGGTGGCGATAGCATGTTGGTAGGTGGATTTGCAGGTAGAATAGCTAGACTCTGTCATTTCTTGGTGGCGATGATAGATAACAATTCCAGAATAGTTCCAGCTCTTTATCCATCCATCCGAGGCATTAGAAAGCGTCAGAAAAAGCCTCTCTCGGAACCAGCACAATACACAACTTTTCCATGAGCAGTTGATAGTTTGGTAGCTCGTCCCCGACTGACTCTTGGTTCCACCTAGGCCAACCACAATTTGCGCGCGCTACATAGTTCCGTTCCCGAGGGGAACCACAACACCTTTTACACACAAAATAACTAAGAACCCTAAGTGAAGGTCAGCAATATACATAGCAGCAAACAAACATTTTAAATAAAATAGAACATTTGCATATATTGGTAGTTCTACACAAAATTATTTAAATAAAATTATTTAATGTTAAAGATAACCAAAGAGAGTATATGAGGAAGACAAAAGATCATTTGGTAATATTGTGCATATTACAGAGATTACATTTCATTATAGTATCCAATTAATCGTACACTAATTACAGAAGGTCAACAATGGGATGTTGAACAAAACAGAAAGCTAAATGAATCAATAAAAAGTATGTAGTGTCTAAGCTATGGAGTTGCAGGTGGAACTAGCCCTGTTCTGCTTTGTACCCTTCCGCACCATTTCCCCTTTCCTCTACCCCCTATAACCAATCTCAGTATAGTCTGAAAATGAGGCAGCCAATGACACTGCAGTGTTTTAGTGGGTGTTAAATTAGGCAGCAAATACCTTGAAATGTTTAAAACGACCTCCTGTGCGATCTATGTATACCCACGTCATCAAAGAGTTACGTACAATATTTCCACAACTGCCTCATCGCTATCATCAGTAAATTTCACATCTCTGTAATGGTCTCTGTAATGATGCGATAACACTATAATATATTACAGAAGGAATGAAAGGAAAAAGAAAACATAAAACACAATAACTTTGGATCACAGCACAAATCGTTTGATATTTTATGCTGTCACACACAGTGGAAGCATATGAATTTAGCACACTTCCTATTCCATCTTCAACACTTTTAACAATATCGGTTATTGTAAACAGTAAATATTTGAGATCTCTCCATTAGGCAGCCAAGATTTGACTGATGTATCGGCGTTAATCAATACTTTTTATATTATAAAAGTAAGTGTACCATGTGTGTACCACTAAAACTCAGAAACGAGTCCCGGTACGAACAAGCGAGTTACGTGGTGTGGAAGCCCACTATTTGGCATCCATGAAGAAGGTTCCTTTTTTTACCTGAAGGGAGCCGGCCGCGGTGGCCGTACGGTTCTAGGCGCTGCAGTCCGGAACCGCGGGACTGCTTCTGTCGCAGGTTCGAATCCTGCCTCGGGCATGGGTGTGTGTGATTCCTTAGGTTAGTTCGGTTTAAGTAGTTCTAAGTCCTAGGCGACTGATGACCTCAGAAGTTAAGTCGCATAGTGCTCAGAGCCATTTGAACCATTTTTTTTTTTTTTACCTGAAGGGAGTGCTTTTGAAGATAAAAGGGCTTGAAACTTTCTTCCAAATACAAAAGCTGTACAACGCCTGTTTCCCAACGAGTTCTCTCGGTGTCACTTCGATCAACACTAACAGAGATGAAATGGATTGTTTGTTCCATTCATGGACAAATGTATCTCAACATGGGATCGTTACAACCACTACCCAACGAATACCATAAATTTCTGTAGATATATTTCATCGGAAATGAAGAAACAGAAATTCATCAACGATACACAAATATCAGTGGATTGAGACGAGAAGTAGTCAGAGGTGTACAGAGAATATTACATGAATACAACCAACTGATTCTGGTATCCAAAACAGCACTAAACCGTATGATTTCTGGTGACTACAAAGTTACAATTCGAGCCCACAAAAGTACACGTGATGAACACGAACGGCGATTTTATGCATCACATATAGGCGAAGTAGCCACCGTAATTGTGGACAGTGAAAACACAAGCCGTGACGTATTTGTGCAGCGAAGACGAGAAGACATCGTTCGTATGTTGCCCTCCAATATCAACAAATATTTCTGCACGGAGAGGGCGGATATCATTTTGATGCGAAAGAAATCCAAGCTGAAACAGGCGCAGAAAAAGAAACAACAAAAAAGTCACATTCCAAGGAGTTCTATGCTTACCACTTAGTGATCAGAGAAAATGAAACATACAATCACATTCTCAACTCGCCGTTTATTCCAATAATTCCTGGTAGATATGTATGCAATAATTTAAGCGGAACGGATGCTTTACAAAAGACTGAATCAGAAGAAACTACGCACGGAATGATGCATCCACCTACGAGAGACAATTATAAAAGACAGAAACAGTGACGACGTTGGAACAATGGTAATTTACCCTCATCATACATGGGAAGTCAGAAACACATGTACGAATACACTCAAAATGCTATGACCTATACATGAAAATAAGGACGACCTGACCTCTTTATAACGTTCACATGAGGCTCGTCGTGGTCAGAAATCAAATAACAATTGAGATATGGACAAGCGCCGTGAATCGACACGACATAATAGCCCGAGTTTTCAAAACAAAAACAAATAAGGTTAATTGAAGTCATCACAAAACACCACGTCTTTGGAGCCATTACATACTGGATGAACACATTCGAATGGCAAAAACGAGGACTGCCTTACTCAAACAATCTCATATGGCTACACGACAGAATTCATAGAACGGATGTCGACAAAATCAACCAAACTGAATTTCCCAACCCACAAAAAGAGCAGGAACTGTATGCCATAGTAGTGGAAAAGCCGATTCGCATACCATGCGGGCTATTAAACCCAGGTTCGCCTTGTGTGAGTGATAACAAATGTACAAAAAATTCCTAAAACCATACTTGGACGACACACAAACTGAAGTTGATGGCTATCCCAAATACGATCACACAAAATCGATGGCTTCGAAGCAAAAATACAAATCCGAGGCAAAATGGCTCTGAGCACTATGGCTCTGAGCACTATGGGACTTAACATCTAGGGTCATCAGTCCCCTAGAACTTAGAACTACTTAAACCTAACTAACCTAAGGACAGCACACAACACCCAGTCATCACGAGGCAGAGAAAATCCCTGACCCCGCCGAATCCGAGTCAGCGACGAACTTTAAATAGATAATCAATGGGTAGTACTACATAACACACTACTTTCCAAAATATTCCAAGCATACATAAACGTAGAATACTGCAGTTCAGTTAAATCCACTTAATATGTCTAAGTATGTGAACAAAGGCAGTGACATAGCAGTATTTCAAACAGCTAGAGACTGGGAACAACAAAACAGAAACAACGAGATTCTTATTTGCCAAATGGGAAGATACTTCAACAGTAACGAAGCAGTGTGGCAATGTTCCGTTTTTCCAGATACGAACACGAACCCATTGTACAACTTCTAGCAATACATTTGTAGAATGGACAGAGTGTTTACTTCACAAGAAACACCGCCAGACAAATTGCAAGCGGACCGCTCATAGCACAACAATAATAGCTTTTTACCAACTGTGCCAAACGGATCCATTCGCGAAAACTTTACTATATGTCGAAGCCCCTAAATAAGTGGAACACAACAGGTAAACTCTTTCAACGACAAAAACAAGTCGGTCGCAGGTTCGAATCCTGCCTCGGGCATGGATGTGTGTGATGTCCTTAGGTTAGTTAGGTTTAAGTAGTTCTAAGTTCTAGGGGACTGATGACCACAGATGTTAAGTCCCATAGTGCTCAGAGACATTTGAACCATTTTTGAACAAAAACAAGTAATTTCAGTAGGAGATCATTCAGGAAGTAGGAAAACTGGCGCACTATGTCGAATATACACCGTTCATTCGAACAACGCTGAATGCTTCTATCTCCGTATGTTTCTACACGAAATACGGGGACCGAAGTGTTTCACGGATCTCAATACTGTTGACGGTTACCTATGCCAGACGTACAGAGAAGCATGCCAACGCTTAGGACTACTGGAAAACGACAACCACTGGGTATAAACACCACAAGAATTCTCACTCACAGTCTCAGCTGAAAAACTTAGAGACTTATCCGCCATCATTCTGACAACATAAAACCCGTCGAATCCAAAAGCGTTATGGGACTCCTCCTAAGAGAATGTGAGTAGTGAAGTACTATACCAAATCCGAAAAGCTCATACTGGATTGACCATCGAATTCAACGACCACATCTTTAATGAAAAACTAATTTGCCAACAATATAAATGTTTAGCAATTAACAACTAGAACTTAGTACAACTTGGGCTGTAAGCAAGATGCTATCCGTGTGCTGAATTTCGAAATTACAAAGTGAAAAAGCTACAACATCAACGCACTGCTTCAGTAAATTGCTCACGACAAATAACGACTCAATGACAATCAAAAAGAAATTTACGAAGTATCATGGACCAGATCGACAACAACACTGACGAGATTATTTACTTTTACACACCAGCCGGCGCCGAGAAAACGTTTCTTGTAAATCCGTTGCTGGCAGAAATACGTGCTAAGCAACACATCACACTTGCACTGGCACCATCTGGCATTGCAGCCTCGTGTGGCCGTGCGGTTCTAGGCGCTTCAGTTTGGAACCGCGTGACCGCTACGGGCGCAGGTTCGAATCCTGCCTCGGGTATGGATGTGTGTGATGTCCTTAGGTTAGTTAGGTTTAATTAGTTCTAAGTTCTAGGCGACTGATGACCTCAGAAGTTAAGTCGCATAGTGCTCAGAGCCAAGCCATTGCAGCCTCACTCATGGAAAGAGGACGAACTGCCCTTTCCGCCCCACAACTGCCGTTGAATATAATCGAAGAACGATTCCCGGTATGTAAAATCTCAAGAGCCTCTGGACGGGATGAACTTCTAAGGCAAGCTAAAATTATCTTCTCGGATGAATGCACACTGGCACATAAAAATCACTGGAAGCCATGGATGTAATATTACAAGATTTTGCGAGGAAACTCTGAAGCGATGGGAGGAGCTCTACTCATATTTTCAGGAGATTTCCGACAAACACTTCCAGATCTCCCCAAGTCAACACTAGCAGAAGAGATCAATACATGCTTTAAAAAATCATATCTCTAGTCACACATACAAATACTGCTACTAACAAAGTGCTTCGGAAGATCTTCGGTCCAGTTCTGCATGCAGATGCAGGGGAACGGAGGATCAGATACAACCAAGAGCTTGAGGAACTATACCAGCAGCCCAACATAGCAGGAACTGTCAAAGCAAAACGAATGCAGTGGGCGGGCCATGTGGCCCGGATGGAGGATCACAGATGGCCTCGGAAGTTCCTGGATTTAACACCTACAGGAAAGAGACCGCCAGGGAGACCCAAGAAACGTTGGAGGCATGGACTCCATGAAGATTTAAACCAAGTGTCAATAGATGTGAACGGATGGCGGATAGCAACAATGGACAGAATACAGTGGAGGAGGAAACTTGTAGATGCGTGCGGTCCACTGGGCCTGATCACGTAGTAGTAGTAGTAGCAAAAAATATGAGATCTGAACTATCGAAAAATGAAACAACAGCACATTTTGCTCAACAAATTTCAGAAATAGGCGAAGTCACATATCCTACTGACCAGACGACCGGCCTCATTAAACTCAATAGTGATTTCTGCCTCATACTCACTGCTGAAAACGAACTCGCCGACCAAATTTATCCAAACATTGTTCACAACTATACCAATCCGCACTGGCTATTTGAAGGGCATTTTTGGCAACTAAAAATAATATTGTCGACTATATAAACTTTAATATTCAAAAGAAAATTCCCGGTGAAGACAGAATATACAAATCGATCGACACACTGGTAAACGTTGAAGAAAGTGTAAACTTCCCTACAAAATTTCTAAACTCTTTGAAGTAGCGGCAATGCCATTAAATTGCTGTGGACTTAAAATTCGATCTCCTATCATACTACTCAGAAAGCTCAACTCAGCAAAACTAAGTAATGGAACATGCTGATAGTCAAACAGCTGTCGAATAACATAATCGAAGCCGAACTTATGACTGGAAAGCACAACGACACATACTATTTATCTCAGAATACCACTGATCTCTACTGAACTCCCATTCCAATGTAAAAGATTGCAATTTAAATCAAATTAGCTTACAGTTTTATAGTTAATAAAGAGCAAGGGCTAACTTTACAATACTGCGGCATCAACCTCAAGGACTTTTGCTTCTCACAGGGTCAACTATACGTAGCTTGCTCACGAATAAGAAATTCGAAAAAATTTGTTCATATACATCCCGGACGACAAAACGAAAAATGTTGTTGATAAACAAGTATTGTAAATAGTTAGAATATGTCTTCAGTAAAAACTTTTACCTCTTATACTTTAACAAGTAGCAAAATATAAATGACGCTGATTAATCGTGCACAAGGTACCACTGTTGATATGTCAAGTTCACCAGCACTGAAGCTCGAGAATCTTGACTGCAGATATATTTGTCAGTCTTTCAGATGAACCAGTACTGCTGCTCCAAATCTGGTGTAGACACACCTCACGCTCTATATTAGATGGGGCTGTCCTTTTTTCAACAACTATAGTCTTCCAGTGTATTTTGCGCTGCTGCCCATACCCAGATGCTTGAAATTCTACAACATGCAAGGAGAAGAATCCCAGGTTTCTTGTGTTACAAAAAGGAACTGACAATGAAAATATAGATTCTGTAAGAAGAAGTAATGTGTAGTGCAAGTCATACTTACATTTTGTGCCCAGAAAAAACGGAGCGTTGATTGGTGGTAACAATTTCGATGATGGGAATGAATCGAAAGGTACAACAACAATGACAAGCTACTCGCAGTGAGTCTTCAGCTTTTATGACAACCCACAATGCTGAGTCATCCTTCTTAACGCAAGCATTACATTTAGGCTTTCGACATTCTCAAGAAAAACGATCTCAGATCTATGCAAGCTTCGAGATACTCGCGTAGTGAAGAAAACTCAATGTCGAATATGCACGTTTTATCACTACGTTTCGAAACAGTTGGAAACAGATTTGCACATTCATGGACCTCAGATACCTCTCTGCATCTCTGTGCTGCACCTGATCACAACTTTGAGGTACGAGAAAAATTTTCTTTAACAACCACTAGTTAATTTGCATGTGATAATCTAAGTCAGTGTGCCTCACAGGTCAAGGTAGTCGGCAGTATTCGCTAGCCTGCTCTGAGGTAAGGTAGACATTTAGCTCGGCGCTACCGTTCATACTGCACTTTGTTATACACCCAGGTGGTAAACCTAATGTTGGGCTATAATTCTGCCTGTATTTTTATTGTCCTGTGAAGTCAAATCGGATCCCTCGCCATCTGTTCCCAACATTCGGGGCGTGCTATTCGACATGCGAAATTCCAGGCAATGATTACATTGTTATGTATTAGTCTGGATCATTGAACTGCTGGTGCCAATGCAGTGAAATGATGCCATAGGCAGTGAGCTGCCATCATTATGGTGACTACATAGTTTGAAATAAAAGACATATTCAGAGTGCAAGAGTAAGTAATGAGCGCACCGATGCTGCAAGATACGCCCACAAAGGGAGCTGAAAAACGATGTTGAGACATCTTCCAGCTACGACAGTGCGTCCAGGAAAGCCGACCAGGTGGGAAAAGCAGGTCAAGTGAAGCGGCTATTGCCGCACGGTGTTGAGCGAGCATGTTAAGTTGTCTTGGTTTCAGAGCTAAAGTATGGGTTAGAGGAAAACGCTAGCCACCCTAGTGTAAACAGTTATTGAATCAGACATTCTGTGACAGTGTGTTCAGAAGATCACAGATAATATCAGGGTGTGTATGTGATGCCGAGCTACGCCACCATCACAAACCTCCCAACTTCAAGGCGAGGACTGTTCACAGTGCACGGTGATGCAGACAGTCTCCTCATCTGGACTTTTGTTCCAGAAGCTACAGGCTTTTGCCAGAGCACAAGATGGTAATTGAGCTACCTGGCGTCTTTTGCACCATAGAGTCACCTGCTGGGTGACTTCCATATGGGGGCACCCATCTCCATCATGGGACGTGTGTTTGAGTTCAGACCAATAGCTGCCTGGCAATCCTGTCACTGCTCTCCGGTCCTTGACGCTGACCACTGCCTAGCGACTGCAACGACAATCATGCTGGGGGCTACAGTCTGAGGACCATCACACCCTGTACTGTATTCCGCAGGGCAACACAAGCAAGCAGTCTGGAAATGGCTGCCATTTAGCGGCAGTGGGAGGCAGTCACTGTCAGCTTCTTACCTTCGGCTAACATCAGTAGGTGCATGCCACTGCCCAGACTGTCCTGCTGACAGTGGTTACCTGAGATTTTGCGGCTCGCTACATCATCCTTAGGCCAATGGTCTCCACTACCGTTGCCACCACACCTCTGTACCTAACAGGAATAAAAGCCTAATTAATTCAGGGATGTCGTACCAACGGTTCACTGCTTGGGTTCCATCACCACCACAATAACACAATGCATGGTTACAGGTTTTTAAATGATAAGCTTGAAAGTAACAACATAAGTTTCTTCAAAAATTAACCAGTACGGAATGCTTATTTTACTAAGAAACATCTTAACCGACAATCATATCCTTGTATATTTGCCATTACATAAATACATATACGTAGAAAAAGTGTCATCTTTCTTTGTATGTACTGTCTTAGCAGTTGAAAGTAAGTTGTCTTATTAGCTAAGAGTCTCTGGAATGATGCAAAAATATGAATGTTTAAGTGTTAATTTGGGATGTGTTTGTTCGTGTGCTATGCTACCAAATTTACAGCGCAAATGTAAGTAATTACACTGATGAAATAATTAAATATACAAATTAATTATAGTACACACTAATATAATATTTCTTTTTGTGGACTTATACGTATTTCAATGTGTAATATTACTGACACATTCAGAAAATAGCCCACATCACATTTCATATTAATGTAACATACACATAACTGTAATGTACCTGATGATGACAGCAAGCTGCCGTAACACATCGTGCAAGCTAAATATTAGTAAAAAGTGGTTGAACCATTAGAAATTGTTTCATAAACTTACACTACAGTCGCAGGTATCAAACATTTCCATGTAATACGGATAAATTAATGTTTCCCTATAACGGTGTAAGCAGATGGAAAATTCGTAAGATCACTATATGGAAACTGCTACAGTAATGTTGCTTTCTGTTGATGTAGCTCTTACGTTATTAACAACAACAGACAATAGGTTATTTCAAATACTGAAATAGTATACAAGCAGTAGTGTTCTTGTTTTTATTTCAGTCATCAGTTCAACGATGGGTTTGTTCCACATTTCTCGAATAGTCCATCCAGTACATGGTTTATCACCTGTGTATGATTATTGCTACATTCGTCCATTTACATCTTCCATTTGTATTTAAGCCTTGGTCTCCATCTACAGTTTTTATTATTCACACTTCATCTTCTATCGAAAAGTCAGTGCTGTACCCTGTCATTAGTTACGTGACCTACCTAACCAATCACTCTTCTGCTGGAGAAAGGTACTGAAACAGCTATTCGCCTCTTGTCCACAGGAAAATGCATTACTTCATTATTATTTTCCTTAACAGTTGTCGATCTTACACGAGATGACGATGTTGACGAAGTTCTGTACAAAGATAAAATCGATGAAGGTACTGCCAAAAACGTTAGATATTCAGATCTCAGGGAGAACATAACGATGTTGACGAAGATCTGTACGAAGATAAATTGATGAAGTTATTGATGAAATTTATGTTTGTGTGGTGTATTTCTTGTAAGGCGTGTCCGAGAAAACTGTCATTTTTGATTCCGCAGTCGTACATTTACACGAGGAAATGAAATAAATTCTGACATCAGCCGCAAATGTGCACTGGAATGAATCCAATGACAACAAGTGAAAATTAGTGTCGGACCACGGCTCGAACCCGTATATCCCGCCTTACGTGAGTGGCAGCATTAATTGCTTCAGGTATTCCAGCATGATTTCCATCCGATTCAAATTTCCATCCTGTCGCACACTGGTTGCGTATCGTCCCTTGTCCACCATAGTCACTGCTCCCCCCATCATGCCGCATTGTTTCAGTCCGGATGCACTCTCTGTTCTGAACTCTTGCAAGAGTAGTAAGTATGGTGGTGAGCTATAAGTATAGCGGATAGAGGGCGCTACGTAAGTAGTGTGCAACACAATGGATTTGGATACACCCGGAGCTGTTACGGCTACAGCTATAGCGAAGTGGGAAATCTGAGTTAGAATACTGGACTGACACAAGTTTTCACTAGTGTCTACTGAAATGAATTCAGTACCCTGTTACGTCTGATGCCAGAATTTATTTCATTTCCTCATGTGTATATACAGCTGCGGGATCAAAAATGGTGTCCGTTTTTTCGGACATGTCCGAGCTAGGGGCCAGCATATCCAGTGAAACTCGCAACTGTATTTCTCGAACCACTCCATCTCACTCATAGCCTTGTGACAAGGCGCATTATCTTGTTGAAAAATACCACTGCTGTCGGAAAACTTCATCAAATGGTTCAAATGGCTCTGAGCACTATGGGACTTAACTTCTAAGGTCATCAGTCCCCTAGAACTTAGAACTACTTAAACCTAACTAACCTAAGGACATCACACACATCCATGCCCGAGGCAGGATTCGAACCTGCGACCGTAGCGGCCGCGCGGTTCCAGACTGTAGCGCCTTTAACCGCTTGGCCACCACGGCCGGCGAAAACTTCATCGTCATGAAGGGGTGTACGTAGTCTGCAACCACTGTACGATACTCCCTGGCCCTCATGGTGCCTTGCACGAGCTCCACTGAATCCATGGATGGCCCCGTGAATGTTCCCCAGAGCATAATGGAGCCGCCATCAGCTTGTCTCCGTCCTGCAGTATAGGTGTCAAGGAGCTGTTCCCCTGGAAGATGACGGATTCGCGCCCTCCCATCACCACGATGAAAATGGTATAGGGGTTCATCAGACCATGCAACCCTCCGCCACTCCGTCAACGTCCAGTGCCGATGGTCACGTGCCCATTTCAGTTGTAATTACCGATCTCGTGGTGTTAACATTGGCACAGCCATGGGTCGTCGGCTGCGGAGGCCCATCGTTAGGTGTGTTCGGTGCACTGTGTACTCAGACACATTTGCACACTGCACATCATTAAAGCCTGATGTTAGTTCCGCCGCAGTTCGCCTGTCCTATTTTAGCAGTCTGCCCAGTCTACGAGGTCCAACATCTGTAACGAGGGGTGGCCGCCCAACCCCATGACGTCTGGACGTGGTTTCTTCTTGGTTTCGCCACATGTTGGAAACACTCAGCACTCCTAGAACACTCTACAAGTCGTTAAGTTTCCGAAATGCTTGTTCCGAGCCTTTGCGCCATCACAGTCTGCCCTTTGTGAAACTCAGATAGATCACGCGTCTTCCACACTCATTGATACTCTGAGTTGTAGTGACTCCTCGCCAGGTGACGCTGCTATAGCATGGACGGGTTACATCTATAATAGGTCGGTGGTCATAATGTTCTGACTGATCATTGTATACAGCTTGGTGGCCGTTAAGATCATTTCCTCAGGATGTACTCTTTCTCCTGAAGTCTTGCGGGAATCCAGTGTGATGCGGCGAGCAATATGTGTGGTGGACAGGGTGCGCTATACAGGTAGTGTGCGACAAGGTGGAAATATGGGTCAGACGGAAGCCGTGCTCGGCTATCCGAAACGGTTAAGATGGCCAATCTTACAAAACATAAATTCCGGGTTCGAGTACGAGTCCAGCAAAAGTTTTTACTTGTCACCACTGAATTGATTACAAAGCCCAATTCTGACTGACGTCAAAATTCATTTCATTTCCTAAATGATGAAATTATTACATAGTTACTCAGGAATCAGGAAGAACATTTGCTTTCGATTAAGGCAATGTTTTTTATACTGGACAAAGATGAAATTGATTAACTGAGTAATAAAATTATTCGATTAATATCATCTTTTTGCACTAAAGTACCTTGAGTACTTTTTGTATTACCAGCTTTGCAGACTTCAGATGACTTAATTTTTCCCGAAATATACAAAAGTGTATTCTATATTTTTATTAACGTCACAGAAGAAAGCGATAGAGCGAAAATTCCGCACTAAGAGAATTCTCTGAAGCGGCCTCGGAGCTTTGTGACAGCGGCCTATGAGATTCCTCAGAAACGTAAACTGCGAAAATTGCCGGGCGAAAGACAAGTGGGGGTTGCAACGCCACGCCGCAGGAATGCCGTAATGCGATACTGTCTAGGGTTGGGACCACCGACCGCCAGCCTTGCTGCTCGATTCGACGCACTGATGCAATTAGGCACAGCCCGCCGTACAACGCGGTCACCCGTCAGCGCCAGCATTCCTGGAAAAGAAGTCGGAGATGCGGGTCCGGCGCTGACCGCTGACAACCACAGCAAAACGGCCTGGCCTCGCTGTCACAGCGGGATAGGCAACTTTTAATCGAGGCTGTTCTTCGCAAGTAACGTTTAAAATGGTCGCCAACAGACGCTCGACATGGCCTCTTCTGCTAGACTGCCTGGCGAAAAAGCTCCTCGCCCACATGTATTATCGCCACTACACGTTATTTTGAACATTTCTTTTATACTGCAGTTAGCAAGCCCCAACTCAGCCAAACCTGCCAATCTCACGAGAGAATGGAGACAAAAGTTACGTACAGTTTAAGAGATATCTGCAAGAAAAATCATCTCCTAAAAAGGGAAGTCAAAAATTCTACAGGTTTAATCTGTAATATAAACGACTCCTTAAACATTAATTTGGCAGTTTGAACTCACCGTTTATCTTGCTAGTGGTAGCACTGTTTCTAAATTTTATTGTATTTAATCCTATATAAAAGTTGAGAAATTATACTGTGCACAAAAATTTTACAAGTTTAAAAAAGAAAAACTACCAATTCCTATTTGCTCTCATTGTAGAAAATATTCCACTGTGCTGTTACTACGTGATGTAATCCTACGTTCCGAAAATGAAGGAAATATCCACGAATCCTACTGTTTCTCTACATCCTGATAACGAAAGAGCGTATGCAATAATTACGACTATGACACGCAACGAGTAGTGATATACGTGGGTAACTGTAACACAACATATTTGGTCTACTTTTAATCGATGAAAGAAGTAAATTAGGATTTTATGTCCTATTGACTTTCGGTCTTTCAAAAGAGATTCAACAATAGGACACGGATGAAGATGATAGTCCGACATGGTGTTAATGAAGGAATCAACCTCAGATTTTCTGCCAGTGAGTTTGATAAATACTGGAACAGCTGTCAATGGACAGGGATTCATGCGTCGATCCTTCCAAATATAGAAAACTTAAACCCCTGGTTGAGAGGGACCCATTCATCGTGAGGAGGAGCAGACCTAAAGATGTACTGAAGTATAAGAGAAAATGGCACTCTGAGACCTTCGGTTCAAACATAATACAGAGGATAGAGTAAGAAGCAAAGGTGGATTGGTGAATCAGAAGTGCAAAAAATGATGCAATCAAGGAACCGAAAGCAAAGTAAATGGATCAGAGGGTAATGTAGATGGCAGGGAATAAAGCATAGGAATTAATGACAAAAAAGGGTTTATACTTACATAAGGAAGAATAAATGCCATCAAACAAGATGAAATTTTATCAAATAGTTTATAGAAGACGATGGATAGCGTTTGATTAGTGGAGGGCGTGATGGGCTGTTGTGACTTGATGGAGAGCAAGCTCCCTTTCCTGGAGTCCAGGGAAACTAGTGCTGTATGAAGGTCTCTTTAGTCGTTCTGTAGAGACTGCTCACCTAATGGGCACCTAAAATATCAAAATGGGTAGGTCTTATGTGTCCATTCATGTGACCTGCCTCTTCTGTAGTATAAGTTACTGTATACAAAGCACTGCAGTTAATATATGGCAGGAGGTAAAAAGCATGGATAGTCTCACTAGCTGTCTGGTCGTTAATGCCGCATGATTTGTCAGTGGTGAGCTGGGAGTATCAGTTATTGTGTGCATTGTGCAGGTTATACAGTGGGAATGCTTGCCGAGGTCAGAACCTAGTCATACGGTGGATGGTGTGGCCAGTATCATACAATTTGCCAAAAACTTTACACAGATCCCAAACTTCCCTGTTGCTCCTGGGCGACTGGAGAAAAACCTTGTCACAGCTGCACGAGCAACAGTAAGGTATACTGTTGAACTGGGAACAACGAAAAACTTATATGTTTGACGCACCATGAGGATGTGATCCAATGTAGCTCCACAGGCGCCTCCCGACGTAATTTTCCAGTAGGATGTCCGCCCACCTCCGTCCTCCTTCCGACCCCCCCCTCCTCGACCACTATCACGACCGCCGTGCCAACACATTTCCCCATGAGGCATTTCCTGAGCGTTGGATCGGATACGTGGGGGCCCCATTACATGCTCTCTCAGTGACTCTATATGATTGTGCTAGATTTCAGTGCATGGGGGCTTATCAAGGACATTGCTTACAGAATAATGGTTCAAGATGTGGTAATTCTGAGAAAAAGGGATCTACGGGGCTGCAGAAGACATAACACCTATCATGCTAATGAACATGTAGAAAGAAGTGGGGTATCGTGTCATTATCTGTCGAGCTATAAACAGTGCCCACATTGAACTGTAGCAACATGCATAACAATGTTTGAGCTAATGTGTACAATGTTGGACAAAAAAACTGATAAACCTTTATAGGCACTGAAATATAAACAAATGTTTATGTATACCTCTAGCCCACACACCTTGTAAACACCCTTGGCTAACCAGATCCCCTCACGGTGGAGAGTATCGGTGATCTACAAATAAGAAAGTCTTCCTGTTCTGCTTATCGTGTGTCCATAGTCTAGCTACGATCTGAGGAAAGCCCTATAAAATTGGATAAGACGTTACCTGTCTGACTCCAAGGCCTGTGGATAAGGTAAATTGATATATACTGTACTTCCTACTTCCATGACTTCAGCTGTTGTAACCACCACAGTTTGAATCGAAAATAATGCCCAGAAACCTTAACAAGCCCTTAAAATGTAGAATGGTGTCCCTTAAATGCAATTCAGGTAAATTAAAAGTAAGTCGAGAACAATTAAAATTAACACACACTTACATGCAGAAAATTTAAAAGCCATCTCCGCGGCCGGTCAAAGTCGGTGTTGCAGTTTTGGAACACAAATCGCAAACTGGAAAATCGCCCACTAATAAGGAGCATTTTGCAGGACTCATTACTGTAAATGGCACAGTGTTATGATTATGGCAAAGGCTATGCAGTTGAAACACTTCTCTGGGGAATATCATTCTCCCACTCAAAATTATTCTCCCTTACGTGCTCCAGTGTTGTGACCAAAGAGCTAGCATTTAAAACTGCCCATTACGTTGGGTATACAAGGCCTCACAGTTAAACGAAGGAAACTTGCCTTGGTATACTCTGGAAGCGTAGTGCTACTAAACGTAAGAATAAAGGAATCTGATTTAAGCCAACCCACTGTTACCCTTCTGGTCATATTCTACACATCAATCACAACTTCCTGAGCCCACTAACCTTTCAGTTCTTCTTAAGGAATATCGATAATATCTCTGAACGAAACAACGTATTTCCTGTAGTTCGAGGTGTTGTGTAGCTCCTTTTCTAAGATATATTCCCGAGGTCTAGTGGTCTACTGCATTTTGGGAACTACATGTTCCAACCAACAATGTCTGATTCCTTAACCGGTTTACAGAATTTAAGTTCCTAGCAATACCCTCTGAATACTTTTATATGTAGAAAGGTTAAACTAGCTCAGAGCGCCTCTCTTTTCTGTTAATTATTAAAAGCACATTCTGCCTAGCAGTATGTGCTCTGTTACTAATAACTGAAGTGTTAAGAATAGTTCCTGTATCAGTAGGACTTGCTACACAAGCCCCTTGGTTGAGTTTGATATTGAAACCCATGACCCGTTCTTCTGGGAGGTGATTTCGGTAAGTTCGAAGATTCCGTCTGCTACCACTAGCAGCTAGGAAAATAAAGGTCCACCCAGACAGTCTCCTACTGACCTGGTTGAGCCTTATCCTCAGCAGTACCAACACATTTTTAAAGCGCTCATTACCAGGTGTATGTATGTATGTATGTATGTATGTAAAGAAAATTGAAAAAATACAAAATTCGTTTAAACAACAGACTTTTTAATGATGTATGGATATGTTAGTAGTTTCCTGAGAAAGAAAACATCTTTTATCACACTATAAGTAACAGCAACATACTTACAATAACTTCAACTACTAAGTGAGAGTCACTATATACCCACTCTCAAAAAAAACTTTTAAATGCAAATTTCGTTAATTGTGATTGACCTTTACTCACAACATACTTTTTAGAGAGATACTACTGTAAAAACAATGTCTTGAACCTGAAAATATCGAATAACATTCATTGGGGAAAGAGACATATATTACTGAAACAAAAAGTTTTGGGTTAAGATTGACAGAAAAATTTGAAATATTTATGGAATCTGGTAGACAAATTTATTAAAGACAAGAAATATTTGTTTTCCAAAATTTTAAGATCTAAAGTAACTGACTGGATCACAATATTACCAAAAGGTGGACACAAAGTACTCTTCCCCCCCCCCTCCCCTCCCCTCCCCCCACCCTTTGTATTGCGAGGATTATACAACTGAAATCCGGTAGGTTCCCCAAAGGCTACCCGCTAGCGACTGCTTCACCTTAACAGTCATGCATCTCATCAGTGGGCAGCATTCTTTGAGTTTTAAGGCTTAATCCTTGGTTTTTTACAGCCCTCGCGATGCGGCGGTTAAGCCTTCATTCCCACTCCGTGGTCGTTGATGCATGGATGCAAGCCCAGAAGTTAAAGAGGACTGGCGGCGCTCACCGATCCCCAGCACAAGAAACTTGGGTGTGCGCAGCCCGTATCTACTGAGTTCCCTGCGGTGCTCGCCATTTAGACCGGCATTGGCGGCACTTGTGGTTTTATTGAAAACACTTAGGATGCGGCAAGAATAAGCCCCCCACCCAACCATTTTGTAAAGAATTGTGTAAAAACATGGGACCGTCCTTTGAAACTAATCTACACTGTCTTATCAAAAGTATCCGAACATGCCAACGTAATGTGGAATTGACCACTAGAAGTCACGACAGGAGGACTCGTCAGTATAGAATGAGGCGAGGACTACTATGTTGTCACCAGAGAAGCAGTAACAACAGAATGTATCTGTCAAGAGAGCCCAGTAACTTCGAACGTAGACTAGTCGCTGGATGCCACCTGAAAACAAATCCACCAGGAATATTTCCACATTTGTATAGCTGCCCAAGTCGACTAGGTGTGATGCGACTGAGAAGTGTAACAACCACGACTAGCCCAAGACTACCAGACCAGAGACGTTGAGCACTGGGGAGGGTGATTATGTAAAATCGCATGAAATCAGCGGACGGTGTCACTCGTGAGTTCCAAAATACTTGAAGCACTCCATCTAACGCTCTGATTGTGAGTAGGGAGTCAACGGTCGAGCAGTTCCTAACAAGCCACACCTTTCTGCAGTCAGTGCTAAGCGACATTTGATGTGGTGTAAAGATCGACGTAACTGGACAGTGGATTACTGTAAATGAGCTATCTGGAGCTATAAATCACGCTATACCCCGCAACAACCCGGCGGAAGCCTTTGGATTTGGCGAATGCCTGGGGAACATTTGCTAGAATCATGTCCAGTAAGCTGGGGTCCTGCTAACTTCTCTCGTACAGGCTGGCCAAAGGAGGCTGCGTTCTCGGAGTGCTATACAATAATTCAAGCAAATAACATTAGTACTTTTATTTCAGTAAAACAAATCGACCATACTTAACTTTGAATTAACCAGGCTGTCGCAAGCGATGTGCGACATGCAACATAAATCAGTCCTTTGCTACATACAATGTTCATGCAAGTTTGACACACAGTCTGTGGATCACATATAACTGCTATCGTAGAGTTCTCTGCTACGCCTGTCCGTATAATGTCCGAATACTCAGCCGATAGTGAGCGGCCGAGGCTGGCAGGAGCAGAGCTGATATTATCCTCTTGTAGAGGCCGCTCCTGTCGTGGTGCGATCCTAATCAGCGCACCATTGGCTGACATCGTTTCACCGCCTTCTCTTCTCTTGCGTTCTTCATCTTCGTTCCGGCGCTTGTGGTTACCCCAGAACGGTAAGGACGAAGAGGTGTTACAGTACGGAGTGTTTCTCGTCGTTAGGGTGTGGTCCCCATATTGCGCTTAAGAAAACGCTAAATGCAGAAGGTTAGGAACACAATTTACAGGTGTACTGCGTACAGCAGAGGAGCAGTTCGGAGACGATGATTGTTTGTATTAGCAGACCGTGAGGCCCGTCATAAAGCAACACCTGTGAGGCAGTTGTTTGTGAACAATAGCAGTCCTGGACAGACTGGCGTGCCCACAGTCCTTACATGAGCCCAATGGAACAGCTTTGGGGTGAGTTAGATCGTCGACTTCGGTCTAGTCTCCAGTGTCCATCACTTCCTTCTCTGGTTTCGGCTACTCAGGTAGAATGGGCTCCCATTCCTCCAAAGACATTTAGACAGTTCACTGAAAGTGCCTTTAACAGAGTTCAAGCAATTATAAAAACGTCGGGTGGCCATACTCAGTGTTTCTGTCCACTAAGAGGTGTTCGTATACGTTTGATCACATAATGTGTTTCATTTGCTACCCATTCATCAGTTCTCACATTTTTCATCATGCGTGAAATGGAAATGAGCGTTTGGCGTCATTGGCCGGGAGGCCCCTTGCGTGGCAGGTCCGGCCGCCTTGGTGCAGTCTTATTACATTCGGGGCCTCATTGGGCGACCTGCGCGCCGGATGGGGATGAAATGATGATGAAGACAGCGCAACACTCAGTCCCTGAGCGGAGAAAAGTCCCGACCCAGACGGGAATCGAACCCTGGCTCGTAATACGGCAATCCGTCACGCTGACTACTCAGCTATTGGGGCGGACATGCACGAAATGAAGATCGAGTTATTTATATTCCTACAAATGTAAAGCCACTATATCTTCGGCGCACATTGCACTGAATTACTAGATGTGAGAATGCTTCGTAGCAGTAAGGTTGTGTTTGGTGGTTGCTTGCACCTAAGCTTCAAGGAATACAAAACAGCAAAGTGCTTCGTAGTGGCAAATACTGTGTATAATGACTAATTTTGTTCATTTAGACGTTTCACTTTGGTCTTACTGCAATCTAATCTTTATTTGTACAAACTTTCTAAAATTTTTGAAATCGAACATCCAATCATTACATGTACGTTAGCTTGAAAAATGATTGGGATGGCGTATTGTGAGGGATACATCCATGTTTATCGAAGCACCCTGGGTTTAAGGAAAACCATGTTCAAGTCGCACGATTCCTCTGAACATTCGCAGGTGCTTCTCGCTACGATTGTGAGGGTTATATATTGTTGTTGTGGTCTTGAGTCCAGAGACTAGTTTGATGCAGCTCTCCATGCTGCTCTATCCTGTGCAAGTTTCTTCATCTCTCAGTAACTACTGCAACCTACATCCTTCTGAATCTGCTTAGTGTATTCATCTCTTGGTCGCCCTCTACGATTTTTACCCTCCACGCTGCCCTCCAATGCTAAATTTGTGATCCCTTGATGCCTCAGAAAATGTCCTACCAACTGATCCCTTCTTCTTGTCAAGTTGTGCCACAAAATCCTCTTCTCGCCAATTCTATCAGTGCCTCTTCATTAGTTATGTGATCTACCCACCTAATCTTCAGCATTCTTCTGTAGCACCACATTTGGAAAGCTTCTATTCACCTCTTGTCCAAACTATTTATCGTCCATGTTTCACTTCCATACATGGCTACACTCCATACCAATACTTTTAGGAACTTTTTATTTCTTCTCCATGTATTTTAATTACTTCTCTGAATTTTTCTTTTGTTTCCTTTACAGCTTGCTCAATATACAGGTTGAATAAAATCGGGGATAGGCTACAACCCTGTCTCACTCCCTTCCCAACCACTGTTTCCCTTTCATATCCCTCGACTCTTATAACTGCCATCTGGTTTCTGTGCAAATTGTAAATAGCTTCTCGCTCCCTGTATTTTACCCCTGCCACCTTCATAATGTGAAAGAGACTATTCCAGTCAACATTGTCAAAAGCTTTCTCTAAGTCTAAATATGTTAGAAACGTAGGTTTGCCTTTCCTTGGTCTATTTTCTAAGATAAGTCGTAGGGTCAGTATTGCCTCACGTGTTCAGATATTTCTACGGAATCCAAACTGATCTTCCCCGAGGTTGGCTTCTACTATTTTTTCCATTCGTCTGTAAAGAATTCCCTAAAGTATTTTGCAGTCGTGACTTATTAAACTGATAGCTCTGTAATTTTCACATCTATCAACAACTGCTTTCTTTGGGATTGGAATTATTATATTCTTCTTGAAGTCTGACGGTATTTCCCCGGTCTCATACGTCTTGCTCACCAGATGGTGGAGTTTTGTCAGGACTGGCCTTCCCAAGGCTGTCAGTAGTTCTAATGGAATGTTGCCTACTCCCGGGGCCTTGTTTCGACTCAGGTCTTTCAGCGCTCTGTCAAACTCTTCACGCAGTATCACATCTCCCATTTCATCTACATCCTCTTCGATTTCCATAATATTGTCCTCAAGTACATAGCCTTTGTATAGACCCTCTATATACTACTTCCACCTTTCTGCTTTCCCTTCTTTGCTTAGAACTGGGTTTCCATCTGTGCTCTTGATATTCATGCAAGTGGTTCTCTTTCCTCCAAGGTCTCTTTAATTTTCCTGTAGGCAGTACCTATCTTACCGCTAGTAATATGCGCCTCTACATCCTTACATTTGTCCTCTAGCCATCCCTGATTAGCCATTTTGCGCTTTCTGTCGATCTCATTTTTGAGACGTTTGTAATCCTTTTTGCCTGTTTCATTTACTGCATTTTTTTTATTTTCTCCTTTCATCAATTAAATTCAATATCTCTTCTGTTACTCGAGGATTTCTATTAGCCTTCGTATTTTTACCTACTTGATCCTCTGCTACTTTCACTATTTCATCTCTCAAAGTTACCCATTCTTCTTCTAGTGTATTTCTTTCCCCCATTCTTGTCAATCGTTCCCTAATGCTCTCCCTGAAGGTCTCTACAACCTCTGGTTCTTTCAGTTTATCCAGCTCCCATCTTCTCAAATTCCCCACTTTTAGATATTTCTTCAGTTTTAATCTACAGTTAATAACCAATAGATTGTGGTCACAGTCCACATCTGCCCCTGGAAATGTCTTACAGTTTAAAACCTGGTTCCTGAATCTTTGTCTTACCGATATATAATCTATCTGAGACCATCCAGTATCTCCAGGTTTCTTCCATGTATACAACCTTCTTTTATGATTCTTGAACCAAGTGTTAGCTATAATTAAGTTATGCTCTGTACAAAATTCTACCAGGCGGCTTCCTCTTTCATTCCTTACTCCCATACCATATTCACCTACTATGTTTCCTTCTCTCCCTTTTCCTACGCTTGAATTCCAGTCACCCATGACTGTTAAATTTTCGTCTCCCTTCACTACCTGAATAATTTCTTTTATCACATCATAGATTTCATCAATCTCTTCGTCATCTGCGGAGCTAGTTGGCATATGAACTTGTACTACTTGTTAGGCGTGGGCTTCGTATCTATCTTGGCCACAATAATGCGTTCACTATGCTGTTTGTAGTAGCTTACCGGCACTCCTATTTTTTTATTCATTATTAAACCTAATCCTGCATTACCCCTGTTTGATTTTGTATTTATAGCCCTGTATTCACCTGACCAAAAGTCTTGTTCCCCCTGCCACCGAACTTCACTAATTCCCACTGTATTTAACCCATCCACTTCCCTTTTTACATAGTCCCATAGTGCTTAGAGCCATTTTTTTTTTCATCTGATATTCCACGCTCCGATACGTAGAACACCAGTGTCCTTTCTGCTGATAACAACGTCCTCCTGAGTATTCCCCCCCCCCCCCCCCCCCCCGGAGATCCGAATGGGGGACTATTTTACCTCCGGGATATTTTACCCAAGAGGACGCCATCACCATTTAACCATACAGTAAAGCTGCATGCCCTCGGGAAAAATTACGGCTGTAGTTTCCCCTTGCTTTCAGCTGTTCGCAGTACCAGCACAGCAAGGCCGTTTTGGTTAGTGTTACAAGGCCAGATCAGTCAATCATCCATACTGTTGCCCCTGCAACTGATGAAAAGGCTGCTGCCCCTCTTCAGGAACCACACGTTTGTCTGGCCTCTCAACAGATACCCCTCCGTTGTGGTTGCACCTACAGCACGGCTATCTGTATCATGTGGCCAAGATTCCGTGTGTCCGACTGAGCTCAGGTAACCTTCTAGTTTTATTAAATTCCTAACTTTTGTTTGTGAATTTTACCTGGCACATTGACGGTCTTTCCTACACACAGTTTTTCCTGACAGTATGCTATTCTTCCTGAAGTCAGTATAGCTCAGGCGACTAACGTTTCATTCTGATAATCTCTCTAAATAATCCATGTTACAAGCACTCTCACGATCGGCAGCTATCACACAAATGCGTTTCCGCGACCAGTTCACGACAATACTGCTCCAGGCACCCTCCATTTAGCTATAAGAACTAAAAAGCCATCCCAATAACGAGAGCAATTTTAGACCTGCATAGAGCTTATAAAATGAAAAAATAAGAAAAACACAGCCAAGAAGCGTTGCCAGATTACTAACGTCATTAACAGGTCACATAGCCTTTACCGTTTTAAATGTTCATCTTGTTCAAAATCAGTTCAAGCTGGCTCCGTCACGACGGGGGATTTTACCAGTGAAATTTAGCCAGTGGTAGGTACATCAATAGCAATTTAGGTTATAAGGCTGGCCACAGCACAAGAAAAGAAATAGGGTTGCTCTGCTAGAACCTGGATGGAAATGAAATTCCAGGGTTTTTACCAGCATGCTGAGAAAATCTCTAACACTTTCAGGTAAAGACTATTAACATTTTATGGTCACAGTCTCAGAAGGCTTATCCTGATGAAAATTAGGAACAACTGGCTGCTACAAGCTTAAAGAGACCTTCAGAAATTTAACTTCCCAGGGGACAGAGTACAAACCCCATTAAGAAATGTGTTAATGGACTCTTCCGAAAGTACTCGACACAAAAATTACACAATAATCAATTAAAAACCTGAAAGAGCCTTGAAATTAGCAAACCTTTGTCGTTCGAAGTTCTATAACGGTACACAGAAATGTTCAAGGAAATGAAATAGTATTGCATGAACAAAGCCAGCATTTAGAGATGCCACAGTTGTGCTCTACATGTCGTAGATTGCGATCAGAGAAACCCTGATGGTGTTCCTGAGGAGCAACATTACATACAAGTCTGAAGTTCAGCTCTGTTGTCTGCTTGATGAGCATCACGAGCTGGTCGCCGACTAACAAAGTCCCAGACGAACCGAATGGTTAACCAGTTGAGGGCATTCACAGCGCAGGAAAGAAGCGAAATCTATTGTGAAGGAAGAAAATATACAGAGTCACATACACCAAGTAGACGAGCATTTTTATGAGAGAATAAGGCTTCAAAGATCCATGAAACCGAAGGTACTACTTTGCGTTCCGCAGCTTATCTGCCTTTGCTAAGAGAACAGAAATTTTGAAGCTATCGTCACCACCAATTACATCAAAGTCTAAAATGTGAAATAAGTAGTGAATGATATTTTAAGTCAGGACATTTAGTCCATGTTCATAAATTTAGATACTGTTAAAAGAAGTTACCACGTCAGAAGAAAGAGAGTTATCATATTATCGACTTTATAGCTTGTTTAGTCGTGTACTCACTATGAATACTGATGTAGTTTTTGGAAAGCTGTTACGGTGCGATACTGCTGCCAGAAGAAAGCACTGCATAAAAAAATATGCGCAAGATGTAAAATAATGTACTCGATCAAGAGAGACAGTCCAGGGACAGGCACTGAAATAGTGTGTCCCTTTAAAAGGTATTTGAAAACATATTTTAATAAGAAACACTGCTACACAGATTATATCACTTTTTCCATCTGTTACGGTGTAAAGTCATGCTCCGGCGTGCCAGTCGGAAACGAGAGAGCAAGGAGGGTTGCGAAGAAGACGTCAGTTAATTGCACACTGACTGACCCATCTCATGGACGACAATGCGACGGCAGCGACTTCCATGCGAAGAGAACATAAGCGTAGCGCCTACTGGTCGCGGCCCAGTTCTACAACAGCGTCAAGATTAGGCACTTAAAGACCAGCGACTAGGATATACTGAAGAACATTGTTTGTTTTGTCTGTCACCCCTTGCTTGCGACACATCCGTTTGTCATGCACATTTCGTAGTAAAACTCATTAATACTATTTGGTTAAATTGTTGTCTAGCGATCCGAGAAGCAGGTGTCCTACACACCCCATCTTTGACAACTAGGCAGGATTCAACACCATCGGCAGTGGTCGATCAGAAATTAAAAGACACTGCAGTAAAGTGTAAATAAGAGAAAGCACAAGGCGAGCCCAAAAGTACAGTCACCTCTTGGCAGCCGTAGTGCGCCAAACTCACTCTCATATGACTGACGTCGTCTATGAGCGTATCGGGTAGGAGATACAACACTGGTGAAGGCTCTGACTGTGAAGTCTCCCTAGCTCTAGTGCCTGTCATTTCGCGCAGGAAGAATTTATAATACACTAACAGTAAGAAAACGTACAATATATACACTACAGGCCATTAAAACTGCTACACCACGAAGATGACGTGCTACAGACGCCAAATTTAACCGACAGGAAGAAGATGCTGTGGTATGCAAATGATTAGCTATTCAGAGCATTCACACAAGGTTGGCGCCGGTGGCGATACCTACAACGTGCTGACATGAGGAAAGTTTCCAACCGATTTCTCATACACAAACAGCAGTTGACTGGCGCTGCCTGATGAAACGTTGTTGTGATGCTTCGTGTAAGGAGGAGAAATGCGTACCATCACGTTTCCGACTTTGATAAAGGTCGGATTGTAGCCTATCGCGATTGCGGTTTATCGTATCACGACATTCCTGCTCGCGTTGGTCGAGATCCAGTGACTGTTAGCAGAATATGGAATCGGTGGGTTCAGGAGGGTAATACGGAACGCCGTGCTGGATCCCAACGGCCTCGTGTCACTAACAGTCGAGATGACAGGCATCTTATCCGCATGGCTGTAACGGATCGTGCCGCCACTTCTCGATCCCTGAGTCAACAAATGGGGACGTTTCCAAGACAAAAACATCTGCACGAACAGTTCGACGACGTTTGCAGCAGCATGGACTATCAGCTCGGATACCATGGCTGCGGTTACCCTTGACGCTGCATCACAGACAGAAGCTCCTGCGATGGTGTACTCAACCACAAACCTGGGTGCACGAATGGCAAAACGTCATGTTTTCGGATGAATCCAGGTTCTGTTTACAGCATCATGATGGTCGCAACCGTGTTTGGCGACATCGCGGTGAACGCACATTGGAAGCGTGTATTCATCATCGCCATACTGGCGTATCACCCGGGGTGATGGTATGGGGTGCCATTGGTTACACGTCTCAGTCACCTCTTGTTCGCACTGACGGCACTTTGAACAGTACATTTCAGATGTGTTACGACCCGTGGCTCTACCCTTCATTCGATACCTGCGAAACCCTGCATTTCAGCAGGATAATGCTCGACCGTATGTAGCAGGTCCTGTACGGGCCTTTCAGGATACAGAAAATGTTCGACTGCTGCCCTGGCCAGCACATTCTCCAGATCTCTCACCAATTGAAAACGTCTGGTCAATGGTGGCCGAGCAACTGGCTTGTCACAATACGCCAGTCATTACTCTTGATGAACTGTGGAATCGTGTTGAAGCTGCATGGGCAGCTGTACCTGTACATGCCATCCAAGCTCTGTTTGACTCAATGCCCAGACGTATCAAGGCCGTTATTACGGCCAGAGGTGGTTGCTCTGGGTACTGATTTCTCAGGGTCTATGCACCCAAATTGCGTGAAAATGTATTCACATGTCAGTTGTAGCATAATATATTTGTGCAATGAATACCCGTTTATCACCTGCATTTCTTCTTGGTGTAGCAATGTTAGTGGCCAGTAGTGTAAGATTTGGCTAATTTTGTCAAAAAAGTTAAAGAGGCGGAACTTCTTCATCCCTTTCCGCCTCCAGACAATTCTTACGACTGTATTACGTTAGTAGGAGTGCACCTCGCTGGTATCCTTACACTGACAGAAGAGGTAGCTGAAACGGAACAACTATATAACGTGTAAGAAAAAGGCATATCAAAATTTTTAGGAAACATTCCTCATACGTACAGGCAGAAAATATGTTATATGTACGTGGGTCCTCAAACGCTTTATTCCCATGTTGTAACTCAGTTCTGCAGCGCTACAACACATTAATCATCTGCTTTGATACGAAGTTTCATCCTCAAACTGCATATTTTCAGAAAAGTGAGGTTTGACACTCTGTTGAATGGAGGATTCGCGGAAGTGTACCCGTGCCGGAAAATTAGCTGCACATAGTTAAAAAAAATGGTTCAAATGGCTCTGAGTACTATGGGACTTAACATCTGTGGTCATCAGTTCCCTAGAACTTAGAAATACTTAAACCTAACTAACCTAAGGACATCACACACATCCATGCCCGAGGCAGGATTCGAACCTGCGACCGTAGCGGTCACGCGGTGCCAGACTGTAGCGCCTAGAATCACTCGGCCACTCCGGCCGGCGCTCATAGTTCAAATGTGTGTGAACTCCTAAGGGACCAAACTGATGAGGTCATCGGCTCCTAGACCTACACATTACTTAAGATAATTTAAACTAACTTATGCTAAGAACAACACACACACACCCATGCCCGAGAGAGGACTCGAACCTCCGGCAGGAGGGGCCGTGCGATCCATGACATGGTGCCTCTAACCGTGCGTCCACTGCTCGCGGCCTGCTAATAGTCCTTGCACAAACTATACATGGTACCGATACAACGGGTTCACATGTAACACTCTTCAGACAGTCATGTGAGCAACATTACGTATTGCAGCTAACTGGCGTACACTGACACTAGGGTTGTCGTCAACTGCACGAAGAAGTACATCCTCCAGTTTAGGTGTCCTCTGCCTTCTAGAACTCACGCAATCGCAAGTAGCAGTCTCGAACTTCCCATGCCACCTAATACGACAATTACTTCCTTCAAGCGTCCTCCTATCGGTTCACCGTCGATCTGGAAATCCCTTTTGATAGAATCCTTGAGCGCCACGGCAATTACCATCTGCTAATCGGTACAGAAAATGGGCACCTACCAACCACGCATTTGACTACATTTCCACTGCACTGTCATTTGAAACCGAGTCCGTGATGAATACTAAACAGTTGACGCTACGTGCTTGATGCTAGTAGAGCAATGACAGCACAAGCAATGATATGAGTCACATGTCAAAATTAACTTTACTCGATTGGAATAACAAAATGGCGGTGTATTAAGAACTAAAATTTACTGTACATACTAACCAAACGTAACCACGAGGATATTCTGGACATTTCATGTAAGAAAACGTAGAACATATTGCTGGCACGTTCTCTCTCTGTGTGTTTCCCTTGATTAACGTGTCTGTGTGTGAAGAAAGTTTGGCCATACCTTCTTGTCACATCCCGTGTAACTCACGGCAAGAGACTCTTACGTATGATGTTACTGTGCTCGTCCCCATTGTTTTATGTACCACTGTTCTCAGAATCCAGGAGGTATCACACAATCTTAGTAAACTGCATTTTTGAGGTCCCCAGCTGGCTTTATGACTTGCTCATTCTTCATTAGCTTACATGTTCAACCCTTCCGTTACTGTACTTATACCGTTACACAGGACACGTGATGCAACGTAACGATACTATAAACTTTATTCAACCGTTTTGTCGGATTGAAACTCTGTGCTGAGCTAGCCAGCATTACTGTCAAGTCATTGGACTCATATTAGCAAGGATCAGGATCAAATCGCCATAGGGATATCTGATTTAAGTTTCAGGCGTTTTCTCTAAAATGCAACGACGTTTCCTTCTAGGACTCAGACGATTCATTTCAACACCCTTGAAGAACGAAAAAATAAAGGTTAGTATTTAACAACTGTAGACGTTGAGGCCATCAGAGACAGAGCACAACGACCAGTTAACAAGAATGGGAAAGGGAATTGACTGTTACTTTGTGTAAACAAGAATCACGGATTTCACTTTAAGTGATCTAAGGAAACAATGGAAAACCGAAATGGGCGCTGCCGGATTAGTATTTTAAGCCTGTCCCTCCACTGTCAACAACTGCATCCAGTTCCTCGACACACCATTATCATCCACACCGATTAAGAGCTTCGTCTCCAATGATTTCGGCGTCAACGGTATCTCAGACTTCAACAATGATCCCTAGTCGTATCTTAAACGTTCAGGTAATGGATAAGAATTCCGCAAGCATCCGCGAGCCAAGAATTTCTCTAGACTTCAGCTTATAATTTTTAAAGTATTGCTTAAACTCGATTTTCATTCTTCATTAAGAGAAGAGAATTTGAGAGGTGTGGAGGAAAGGACTTAGAACACTGAAGTGCTGTGACATGTCTCCATTACGCGGCAGACGCAACGCACGGACCGCGTGATATCGATTCGTGCTGATAGCTTCGACAAATGGGCTGTTAATTGAACAAACGCTAACGAACGCTGACGTGATTACCGTTCAATAATATATGTGAGGCAGCAGCAACGTGCTGGATTTGTATCCCATTCCAAATACGGACCTACCATTATAGGTTTCCTTAGTGTTCTTGTATTACTAACGAACGAGATGTCGCACTGTTAAGGCACTGGGCTCGTATGCTAGAGGACGGTGGTTCAAATCTTCATTCGGCAATCCAAATTCAGTTTTTTCATAATTTTCCTAAATCTTTTAAGGCGAATGCTGAAATGATTAGTCTGAAATCGCGCGGGGGATTTGCTTCATCATCCTTCATCAAGTCGTTACGGAGATGTTTAGCAAACTCAAGTGGCAGACTCTGCAAGAGAGGCGCTCTGCATCGCGGTGTAGCTTGCTCGCCAGGTTTCGAGAGGGTGCGTTTCCGGTTCAAATGGTTCAAATGGCTCTGAGCACTATGGGACTCAACTTCTGAAGTCATTAGTCCCCTAGAACTTAGAACTAGTTAAACCTAACTAACCTAAGGACATCACACACATCCATGCCCGAGGCAGGATTCGAACCTGCGACCGTAGCGGTCTCGCGGTTCCAGACTGCAGCGCCTAGAACCGCAGGGCCACTTCGGCCGGCTGAGTTTCTGGATGAGGTATCGAATACATTGCTTCCCCCTACTTATACCTCCCGAGGAGATCACGAATGTAAAATTAGTGAGATTCGAGCGCGCACGGAGGCTTTCAGACAGTCGTTCTTCCCGCGACCCATACGCGACTGGAACAGAAATGGAAGGTAATGACAGTGGCACGTAAAGTGCCCTCCGCCACACACCGTTGGGTGGCTTGCGGAGTATAAATGTAGATGTAGATGTAGAGCTTGTGCTCCGCATCTAATGACCTCGTCGTCGACAGTACGTTAAATTCCTATGTTGCTTCATTTGTAACTAATGACCGGATGGTTCGTTACACAGAAACGATTGTGACCATTGTGTCTTTATTCTGAGCTATAGGTAATATCGCTATTTTTACTACACGAACAGCTTTTTTACCTATTTCCATTTATTTGTCCGGACAACCTACAAGTCAATTGTCTTTGTCAAATGCCAAACTTATATAACATTCAAAATAAATGAAACCGGTACAAATCTACAACAAATGTAGCTACACTCAACTGGTATATTGTGGCTCCTTATTCTACTATCAAGCTCTCCTCGATAACCTAGGTCGCAGAATGTGACGCGGACGTCAAAAAGGGACCTCTTTTCAGAAATTTTCGAATTTGAGTCATCAATATATTCAAATTAAGCATTAAATTCTAAATAACTTGGTGCAAGAATCATGACTTTATTGTTTTTTTGTTTAAGTTATAGGCATTTAAAGTTTATTAAATGAAAATAATAAATTTGAGGAAAATGCATTCAAAAGTTCAAAGTAACGCAGATCGTTTATGTTTTACATTTATGAAATTAATTTAATACCCAAACACGAATTTGAATGTCCTCTTTTAAAGAGTATAAAAATTTGTTTCGCAACTCTTCAGTTTGACACATTAAACTGAGCGTTTTCGACGCTCCATCGGAGGTCCAGGAACGCCTTGCGGATCATCACGCTAGGGATCGGCAGCTGCGTGACTGTTGGTTTCAGCTGCAGGTTCAAGTCCTACTTGATAACGTAAAACTCTTAGCATTCGTCTTTACAATATGGTCTGATGTTTTTGAAGAGGTATTCTTGACGTTTTCTTGTCACTCCTTCTGGAGTCTCTTCATTGGGAAATTCATGAGTTCCATCTCCTAATGTGAATATCTGACACACGAACACATCCTCTGCAATTTTTAATTGCGCAACACACTTTACCTTGAGTTTCTACCTAGAACTCAAAGTGTTCCTACTTAGTTAAAAGAGGCACTTTCTTGGCACCATTGTTGCTTAAAAACTTTATCCAGTCGTGCATTTTTACAGCAACTTCATCTTTTCCAGTTCCAGTTATCACCGCGAAATTAACATTAGTATTTGGTGTCGATTTTTCAATGCAGTCAACCAAGACTGACAAAGAGAGGACGTAAGTTATTCTGAACTTTTTTCGAAAAGCACGAAGGCCCAGTCACAAGCAAATTTTGTGTGGGCAATTGGCATGAATGCAAGAACGATTTTTTTGTTTTTATTTTGGCAAATCATTGATGCCAAGTACCCTATCAAAATGTTGTTTGCGTTTTGTCCAACGAAAGTTTAGGTGTGAATAGATATTGTTTCTTCACCTGAACTGTTATTTTCAATATGATAATGGAAAAGGTTGACGATAAGATTCGAACTTTACTTGCACGCTCTAGAATGATATAATTGATTTGTGATTTCGCACATAACACCCAAAATACCGACATTCAATAGCACGAAAAATACACTCCTGGAAATGGAAAAAAGAACACATTGACACCGGTGTGTCAGACCCACCATACTTGCTCCGGACTCTGCCAGAGGGCTGTACAAGCAATGATCACACGCACGGCACAGCGGACACACCAGGAACCGCGGGGTTGGCCATCGAATGGCGCTAGCTGCGCAGCATTTGTGCACCGCCGCCGTCAGTGTCAGCCAGTTTGCCGTGGCATACGGAGCTCCATCGCAGTCTTTAACACTGGTAGCATGCCGCGACAGCGTGGACGTGAACCGTATGTGCAGTTGACGGACTTTGAGCGAAGGCGTATAGTGGGCATGCGGGAGGCCGGGTGGACGTACCGCCGAATTGCTCAACACGTGGGGCGTGAGGTCTCCACAGTACATCGATGTTGTCGTCAGTGGTCGGCGGAAGGTGCACGTGCCCGTCGACCTGGGACCGGACCGCAGCGACGCACGGATGCACGCCAAGACCGTAGGATCCTACGCAGTGCCGTAGGGGACCGCACCGCCACTTCCCAGCAAATTAGGGACACTGTTGCTCCTGGGGTATCGGCGAGGACCATTCGCAACCGTCTCCATGAAGCTGGGCTACGGTCCCGCACACCGTTAGGCCGTCTTCCGCTCACGCCCCAACATCGTGCAGCCCGCCTCCAGTGGTGTCGCGACAGGCGTGAATGGAGGGACGAATGGAGACGTGTCGTCTTCAGCGATGAGAGTCGCTTCTGCCTTGGTGCCAATGATGGTCGCATGCGTGTTTGGCGCCGTGCAGGTGAGCGCCACAATCAGGACTGCATACGACCGAGGCACACAGGGCCAACACCCGGCATCATGGTGTGGGGAGCGATCTCCTACACTGGCCGTACACCACTGGTGATCGTCGAGGGGACACTGAATAGTGCACGGTACATCCAAACCGTCATCGAACCCATCGTTCTACCATTCCTAGACCGGCAAGGGAACTTGCTGTTCCAACAGCACAATGCACGTCCGCATGTATCCCGTGCCACCCAACGTGCTCTAGAAGGTGTAAGTCAACTACCCTGGCCAGCAAGATCTCCGGATCTGTCCCCCATTGAGCATGTTTGGGACTGGATGAAGCGTCGTCTCACGCGGTCTGCACGTCCAGCACGAACGCTGGTCCAACTGAGGCGCCAGGTGGAAATGGCATGGCAAGCCGTTCCACAGGACTACATCCAGCATCTCTACGATCGTCTCCATGGGAGAAAAGCAGCCTGCATTGCTGCGAAAGGTGGATATACACTGTACTAGTGCCGACATTGTGCATGCTCTGTTGCCTGTGTCTATGTGCCTGTGGTTCTGTCAGTGTGATCATGTGATGTATCTGACCTCAGGAATGTGTCAATAAAGTTTCCCCTTCCTGGGACAATGAATTCACGGTGTTCTTATTTCAAGTTCCAGGAGTGTAGCTGTTGGAGAGTGGATAAAGGAAACGAAGATAGGAGTTTAACCAGTCGTTGACGACGCAGTCTTTAGAGACGCATTTGAATCTCCGATTAGGGAAGAATGGGAAGGAAAACGTCCCCAAGATCTCACAATGCTTAAAGCTGCGTTCACAGCAGCGCCAACAGTGGTCGTCAGACGCCGCCGCCGCCGCCAGAGATCCTGCTTTGTGTACCATGGGGGACCAGTACCATCTCATATTAATGTATTTTATGTATGTCTCTTAATTGCCGTAGATACGATTTCCCCCTAATTTAAACGTCATTGGCCTACGCTTGCATAGTCAGACTGGAAGCAGTGGAGACTGTCTCTTAGGAAGGCAAGTGATTTCTTATCTGATCAAACAGATGTGTGTGGCGTCTATTTGCAGTCACAAATCCCTATATCCGTCATTACGCTGTCTATTTGCTTAGGATTATTTGCTGCTAAGAGGTCAAGTACTTTTTCGCAACTATTTACACTTCGAATGGGTTCCTGAGCAAACTGTTCAAAATAATTTTCTGAGAACGCATTCAGAACGATCTTGGACGACGTTTATATTTGCTCAAAGGATGTAAGTCCCTGTTGATGGGGCTTCACCCACACTACATTGAATGAACTGTGGGTAAGGCCCTATCAACGGACTTACATGCCTTGAGCGAAAATAATAATGCATTGAGAACGGCTAGCTTCTACCCGAAATCTAGATCTGCATAACAAAAGTTTAAAAAGGACGGCTGATTGCTGCAATCTATAATTTACAAGTCAATGTAACAGTCGTTGAGTGCAACCGCTTTCCGAATGGAAGGTAACCTGAAAAAGTAGTAATATGCTGAAGTGATGGAGGTACTTTGACAGAGGGTGGGGGGTGGGGGGTGGTGGAATGCATGAAAATTACGATACCTTTAACAATGCATATGTTCAGCCGACACAGATAAGTATCGCAAACTTTGTGGATTGTGGAGAGTAGCTTTTGACATTTCTTAAACCATTATAATTTGGAAAATAAACTTTTGTGAGTGATTTAAAATGTTTAATGACTACTTTACCTATCACAATATAATTAAATATGTGGTGTAATACTGAAAAAATGACTGATAAAATTAACTGTTGCACTGGTATGAAGAAAGCATAGTAGTGTGATTGAAATTCATTAAGCTATGGGGCACTAAAATTCATTTAAAAGGGCCCTATTTTCGTTTGTTGAAGAAGTTTGATATGATTTCATCTTGAAAAGGCCCGTCCGGATAGCCCAGTACAATAGCACACTGCTTCCAGAATTCGAGGAGGCGAGCCTGCCGTGCATCGAAACGACGAGGGCTGATGAGCCAGCCAGTCTGGATGTTGTTTTTGGCCCCACCATGATACAAGCTATGAAAACGTATAGGAAATGTCATATCTGAACTGGACTGATGCAATAGACAAATTGTTCTCGGGGGAATGGTGGCATCAGGAAGAGCATCCTGCCACCATCTGTCATTAACGTTGGACAACTCATATAACAATGCCAACATCAAGGAGAAACAGAAAAAGGTGAAGAAGAAGAAGAAGAAGAAGAAGAAGAAGAAGAAGAAGAATAGGAGGAAGAGGAAGAAGAAAAAGGTTAAATAGTGTCAGTGTCCGCACTTTCTGTGTCTGCACAGTGACTGTACGAATGTGTGATAACTTACCACTTTGCGTGCAAATCGAGAAAACCTCTGAACTGTCTTCTCAAGTCCAGGGTGTTAAACAGACATTCTAAATAAATATGAACCTGGCCCTGTAAGCGAGCTAATATTAGGTGAGGATCATAACAAAAATCTATAGAAATGCTGCTGTCACTTAACTAGAATGCATGAATTAATAAGAGTGAAAATTTGGGATCTATTCTAGAAAGACAAAACAGCTATTTCCTTTCTTATTCTACATATAATTTAGCAACTGTGCTTTCAGTGGTCAAGAGATAAACAACAAACATGTTCAATTACTTTTGACACTCAATAACGAAATATTTAATTCTTGGAGATATTGAACGGATGATTATAAATCGTTATCTCAACATACAAAAACATTTATCACAGTAAAGAATGATTAAAATATCCATCAGCTCATTTACATCTACATTATCGTAGCTGATCAATGCACTGAGTTGGTGGAGAATAAATTTACTTTTTGAACCAATGAAATACTCTCATGTACTCAATGTGTGCTTAGGTTAGTATCCAAGCTTTTGATATTCAATAGTCAAAGCGTATGCAAGTTGGAGTGAGCAAAATGTTGACTCAACATTTACTGCGGCCTCATGCGCAATGGTACTTTGCGAAGTGGCATCTGCAATGGCGTTGTCTCCATGCTGGATCTGAAACACTAATTCCCTATTCTAGCCTTGACTGAATTCACTCAGTCTCAACTTTCCTACATTCCATAGAACGATAATCTTTCCCTAGCCAAAATAATGGCTATTGCACGCTGCTAAGGGTTAGAGCGACGTGCACAATTTCTTTGCCCGCAAAAATTCTCGCAGGAATAATTAACTTCCTCTTTGCTATCTGTTGCCATGATATGTGAAGCATATCGTCCTCACTTCACAGAAAGCAAAGCTCTCAAATCCCTAGCAATTTTCCACATACTTGTGCAGTCCACTGCCAGACGAGAGAGATATCTAGCCATTTTAATTCTCAAAATGCGTTTATATAATGGGGATCTCCCCATCGTGTCACATCTGCATCACCCAGTATGGCTTCAGCAAATCGCCGTCTCGCTAGAGGTGAATCTTACTTTTCTTGCTGGGTCACAGCCCAGCCCTGTTAATGCCATGCAGCCACTTTACCCTCGGCCACAGCAGTATTTACGTCAAAAGGAATAATGTATGTTCTGGCCTTATCCCTTTCTGGGATGAAGCTTGCCATTCTCTTGTTAAGTGGTGTTTTCTGATGCCATTAACCATCTACTCGGTTCCTCTTCAAAATGCGTTTCACTTAAACTTGTTCATTCATGGCCCTGTCCATATATTGGTAGATGTTGTTTTGTTAGTTTTGGGTACATGATATTTCCGCAATTGCCTTTTGTTGATGTTGTTGTTATTGTTGTTGTTGTGGTCTTCAGTCCTGAGACCGCTTTGATGCAGCTCTCCATGCTAGTCTATCCTGTGCAAGCTTCTTCATCTCCCAGTACCTACTGCAACCTACACCCGTCTGAATCTGCTTAGTGTATTCATCTCTTGGTCTCCCTCTACGATTTTTACCCTCCACGCTGCCCTCCAATACTAAATTGGTGATCCTTGATGCCTCAGAACATGTTATACCAACCGCACCCTTCTTACAGTCAAGTTGTGCCACAAACTTCTCTTCTCCCCAATCCTATTCAATACTTTCTCATTAGCCATGTGATCTACCCATCTAATCTTCAGCATTCTTCTGTAGCACCACATTTCGAAAGCTTCTATTCTCTTCTTGTCTAAACTATTTATCGTCCATGTTTCACTTCCATACATGGCTACACTCCATACAAATACTTTCAGAAACGACTTCCTAACACTTAAATCTATACTCGATGTTAACAAATTTCTCTTCTTCAGAAATTCTTTCCTTGCGATTGCCAGTCTACATTTTATATCCTCTCTACTTCGACCAATATCAGATATTTTGCTCCCCAAATAGCAAAACTCCTTTACTACTTTAAGTGTCTCTTTTCCTAATCTAATTCCCTCAGCATCACCAGACTTAATTCGACAACATTCCAGTATCCTCGTTTTGGTTTTGTTGATGTTCATCTTACATCCTCCTTTCAAGACACTATCCATTCCATTCAACTGTTCTTCCAAGTCCTTTGCTGCCTCTGACAGAATTACAATGTCATCGGCGAACCTCAAAGTTTTTATTTCTTCTCCATGGATTTTCATACCTAGTCCGAATTTTTCTTTTGTTTCCTTCACTGCTTGCTCAATATAGAGATTGAATAACATCGGGGAGAGTCTACAACCCTGTCTCACTGCCTTCCCAACCACTGCTTCCCTTTCATATCCCTCGACTCTTATAACTGCCATCTGGTTTCTGTACAAATTGTAAATAGCTTCTCGCTCCCTGTATTATACCCCTGCCACCTTCAGAATGTGAAAGAGGGTATTCCAGTCAACTTTGTCAAAAGCTTTCTCTAAGTCTACAAATGTTAGAAACGTAGGTTTGCCTTTCCTTGGTCTATTTTCTAAGATAAGTCGTAGGGTCAGTATTGCCTCAGTTGTTCCGATATTTCTACGGAATCCAAAGTGATCTTCCCCGAGGTCGGCTTCTACTATTTTTTCCATTCGTCTGTAAAGAATTCGCTAAAGTATTTTGTAGTCGTGGCTTATTAAACTCATAGTTCTGTAATTTTCACATCTATCAACAACTGCTTTCTTTGGGATTGGAATTATTATATTCTTCTTGAAGTCTGACGGTATTTCGCCGGTCTCATACATCTTGCTCACCAGATGGTGGAGTTTTGTCAGGACTGGCTCTCCCAAGGCTGTCAGTAGTTCTAATGGAATGTTGTCTACTCCCGGGGCCTTGTTTCGACTCAGGTCTTTCAGTGCTCTGTCAAACTCTTCACGCAATATCATATCTCCCATTTCATCTTCATCTACATCGTCTTCCATTTCCATAATATTGTCCTCAGGTACATCGCCATTGTATAGACCCTCTATACACTACTTCCACCTTTCTGCTTTCCCTTCTTTGCTTAGAACTGGGTTTCCATCTGAGCTCTTGATATTCATACAAGTGGCTCTCTTTTCTCCAAAGGTCTCTTTAATTTTCCTGTAGGCAGTATCTATCTTACCCCTCGTGAGATAAGCCTCTACATCCTTAAATTTGTCCTCTAGCCATTCCTGCTTAGCCATTCTGCACTTCCTGTCGATCTCATTTTTGAGACGTTTGTATTCTTTTTGCCTGCTTCAGTTACTGCATTTTTATATAATCTCTCTTCATCAATTAAATTCAATATTTATTCTGTTACCCAAGGATTTCTACTATCCCTCGTCTTTTTACCTACTTCATCCTCTGCTGCCTTCACTACTTTTGTTGATATAATATAATTATTATTTCTAAGGATCTCATACTGTATCGCACTGTCATTATGGATCAAGCTCATTTAAGATCCGTAAAATCCATACGAATTGCAGTACTAAAGAGACATCACAGTGATTTCTCAGTATTGTAGTAGTTGCGCAGCAATTTCTGTAGTATGTTCCTTTCGACAGTCGTAATATAATTTTTGTACATGTTTAGTTATAACATAGTGTACATGCTTTCTTTCCTTGTATGTGTGTTAATTTACTTGTTACACATTATCGCAGGTGACAGTTATTATTATAAATTATAGTTCACAACATGGATTACATTATATGATTTGATCAAGTTATTTCATTCCAAAATAAACACCTGAATATACAACATATATACTGTGTGTGCCTCTCATTCTTTGGTACAATACAGACATGGGTGCACGAATATTTTTTTCTTTAGTACAAGAAATATCTGTTAACGCCTAAGACCCTGCAAATCTCGTCTTTCTTTTAACTTTTTATTTGCGAAACAATTCTACAGTATTTTTGTTTGGTTTGACTGCAACATGCAACATCCTTTCTTGAGCATTGAATCCTGTGGTATTTACGTCACTGTATGTCTTGATGTGTCTTCTAAGCTTGAAATCTACACCTCCATCTTTACTCTACAAACCACTGTGAAGTGAATGGCAGAGGATACTTTTCATTGCACTAGTTATTAGGGTTTCTTCCTGTCTCATTCACGTATTGAGGGCGGGAATAATTATAGTTTAAATGCCTCTGTATGGGCTGTAATTAGTATAAACCTGTCCTCAAGATCCCTATAAGAGCGATAATTAGGGAATTGTAGTATTCGAAACTTTGTAAGTAGTCTGTCTAGGGATTCTTTACGTCTGTCTTCAAGAGTCTACCATTTGAGTTTTTTCAACATATGTGTGACACTCTCTTACGGGTCGAAAACCTGTAACAATTCGCACCACTCCTCTATGTGTACGTTCAGTGTCCCCTGTTAGCCCCATGTGGCACAGGTCCCACACACTTGAGCAGTATTCCAGAATGGGTCGCATGAATGATTTGTAAACACTGTCCTTTGACCACTAATTGCATTTTCTCAGTATGCTACCAATAAACTGAAGTCTACCACCGGCTTTACCCATGACTAAGCCTATGCGATCATTTCAGTTCGTATCCCTACGAACTGTTACACCCCGGTATTTATAGGAGTTGGCCGATTCCAGCTATGACTCACTGATATCATTGTCATAGGAAACTACGTCTTTTTTTCGTTTTGTGAAGTGCACAGTTTTACATTTCTGAACATTTAAAGCAAGTTGCCAGTGTCTGTACAACTTTGTAATCTTATCGAGACCTGGCTGATTATTTATGCAGTTTCTTTTAGACAGTACTTCACTACAGATAACTGCGTCTTCTGCAAAAAGTGTGCAGTTAGAATTAATATTGTCTGCAAGGTCGTTAATATCCAGCTTAAATAGCAAGGGTCCCAACACACCTCCCTGGGGCACACCTGAAGTTACTTCTACAGCGGACAATGACTCTCCACCCAAGGTAACAGGCTGCATCATCCCTACCCGAAAAGCCTTAATCCAACCTCAAATTTCGCTTAATACCCATATGATCGTACTTCTCTCAGTAATGGTATCTGAAGAATGCCAATTATATGCTGTGTTTTAGCTGCATAATGGTGGTGAACTCTGGTTGACTGCTTCGCATCTTTGATGACGGTGCCATTTAAAATTTTCGTTGCAGTAAATTTCATGGGAAGATGGTTGAATTAAAGAAGAAACCCACAGTTAGCAGTAATTTAGCTGTAAATTATTATTGTTCAGTCTGATTCTCATCACCAACTATTAATATACAAAACTAGTACACATTGCACACCCTTGATCAGTCATGTTAGTTGGTGTGTCATACGTTAAAACAATTTCTGTGCATGCTTTTTTTCAGTACTCTTGTCTTTCTTGCAGCCTCAATATGCTACCCCAAATGTTAATTTTATCAGTTCCTTGCATGCACTTCCACAACCTCCATATCTAACACTTTCCTCTCAGTGTTACTCTCCAACTCACACTGATGTGGCATCCCTTCAGGTGGGTGCCTCCTACTGCAATCCATGCAGTAATCACGCGAACAACATAAAGGGCCTGACAGTAAAAAGACTTATGCCTATCAAATGATCGTCAGAGGAGCGCAGTGCTCTACTGAACGGTTTCTTCTCTTTTCACTAATCTTACAGCGAAATAACTACAACAGAGGTGCCTTTAATTCAGGGGCTAATTCAGATATTCATTTATATTTATTAGTATACTTCGAAATACGACGTCGATTCTGATACAATGACGGTAAGTGCCACGTGGGGGCTAGTAAATGTACTGATGATGATGATTCCAACGTCATCCTCCAAGAGATAGCGTAGTGGCACAGCTACCCCAGCGCCATCTGTGTCTGCCCTTTAATTTAACAGGGAATGCTGACAGCCAGAAGGCTCATTGTGGTGTAAATCTGTGAAGCAAACAGGAAACCACACCATGGAGACGCACTCGTGTTTCCTACAGCCAGCGAGTTTGAGAGAGGCGGGATGGTCCTTTCGGAGAATGGCCACACAAGTTGGACGTGACACGTCAGTTTTGCAACGAAGCAGGTATCAATGGTCGCGTGAACATTCGTACACTGTAGACGAGGTTCTGGACATCCACATAGGACAGACTCCCACTAGGATCATTGTACTGTAAGGGCAGTAGTGGCAGATTGTACAGCTACCATAGTACGGATAAGGGGATTTGTGAGCTTAGAAGTGTCAACACGAACTGTTGCGAACTGGTTTCAGCAGTGGTATTACGGGCACGTACACCTGTAGCCCGTCTTCCACTCATGACGCACCATCGACGTGCAAGGCGATAGTGGTGCTGTCAGAGGATCACTTGAAAGATGGAATGGCACGTCGTGGTTTTCAGTGATGAAAGCATTTTCTGCCTGCACGCAAGTTTGTGGCCATTTGTAACGTAGCAAGTTATTACAGATGACATGCGTTGCAGTAAGGCACGCAGCCGTTTGGTACGGTGGCTGCAGGACGGCTACGATTCTTTTCCGCTTTGCTCACAGCACAGCTGACACTACCTGCCTTGAGAACTGCGTAGAGTAACATTCAGTCGGTACGAAAATTCATACCCTCTACGAATCTAAATAATCCATATTAGTTATTATTAGAATTATTTGGTACACAGCCTTTTGTTGTTAATGTAATGATGCTGTCAAAATTTCAGATTTTTATTTATTATAGTTTCGGAGATAATGAAAATAACCTTAAAGTCCTAAAACCGACGCTTATGTTTTAAAACCCAGTTAGGAACAACGACAAATTAACTTTCATTATCATTTGAAGCCATTTAAAAGTTATCAGTGCATAAAATCAAGTAATTAGAATTTCCTTTTCAAAACTTTAGTTACTTTACGTTATGTAATACAAAAATCGCTCAAAATTATTATTTGCTTATAATTTTTCTGTGCGAGTGCATGAGAATAATTGAGAGAGTGTATGTGGGACATACGTTAAAACTTAATATGTCATTTTCCGCCGGCCGGAGTGGCCGAGCGGTTCTAGGCGCTACAGTCTGGAGCCGCGTGATCGCTACGGTCGCAGGTTCGAATCCTGCCTCGGGCATTGATGTGTGTGATGTCCTTAGGTTAGTGTTTCAATTAGTTCTAAGTTCTAGGCGACTGATTACCTCAGAAGTCAAGTCGCATAGTGCTCAGAACCATTTGAACCATTTTTTGAAAGTTTGAGGTGTAGTAAGTTTATTTATCAATTTGGGGAATAATTCGTACTTCGCTTATTTTGATTAAACAATATACTAGAAATTGAAGTTTTAATGATGTTAATTACTATCAGATTATTGATTGGATAAGGAAAGTTTTGTCGCTGGAATAACCAGAAAGGATCATTCTGATTGGTCGTTTAGATCAACAGCCAATCAGAACTCAGCTGTTCCCACGCGAATATAATGAGGTGAGCACAGAGTAGAGGAGCTCGAGATAGTCGCTTGCAAACCGGCCTAGGGATAACACCATGTTAGACAGCTCTGTAAAAATAGTCTTTAAGATGAAGAACTAGTGAGTTCATTTCAGTTAGGACGTGTCGTAACTGAAGCGACTGGAGTTACAAACATTTTAATGGAAGTTTGGTGTTTCTAAATTAAATAGTTCGAAAGTTACTAGCGTGTGAACTTTCTGCTAGTAGTAACAATTCCACGTGGCATATTTCGTGCTCTGTACGGAGCACTTCGGAGAGTACTTCTTACTAAGAAGACCACTGAAACGACCGAATGTTTAACTCGCGAAGAGTGTTGGATCTGTGACTGTTAGATCGTGAAAATTATTCGGGTCAGACTTGCAAAAAATTCTGGCTGCTTTTCGAGTGAAAATGTGTTGTACAGACAGTGAATTTTTAAGGATACAGTTTACCATATTAAATACGGACTTGATAGCCATTTCATGTGTTTCTGTACGAATAAAAAGCAGATTCAGTCTAAATTTTAAATGCTTTCTGCAAGTAGACTGGATCCTCTGAACGCCCGATTTTTTAAATATGAACTTTCAGGAACTGACTTTCAACTCGAGTTACACGGTCTCTGTGTGGTAGGTATTTGGTAAGTGGTTTCATCAACGCTGCTTTACACTGCTTAGCACGTATTTGCTACTACAGAGTGAAGGGACGTCGGAAGGAAGGAGTATCGAGGTAGGTGGACTTTCGATAATTCAGAGAGAGAACGAAGGCGAACGACCCCGCCCCGCCGCACATTGTCTGGTAGAGTGCATTTGTTCAAGACACACTGGCCCCACGTCAGGCCTTACGGTCTGGGGTGCCATAAGCTACAACTCTCGTTCACCTTTCGTGTTTCTAAAGGGGACACTGACCAGCGGTAGGTACGTGTAGAATGTTGTTAGACCTTTTCTTTTGCCGTTCTTGCAACAGGAAGGTGATGTGTTGTTCCAACAGGATAATTCTCGCCCACACACGGCTCGTGGAATTCAACATACTCTGCGAGTCATACGGCAACTCCCCTGGCCAGTATGATCTCCAGACTTGTTTCCAATAGAGCAACTGTGGGTTACGATGGGATAGGAAGTGGCTCGTTCGAGTCGTCAACCAACAACTCTTACAGAACTACACGAATAGGTCGAGCAGGCAAGGCAAAACGCACCCCAGGACAGTATTCCCCATCTGTACGATGCCAGAGCAGTGCTTACATTGCCGCCGGTGGAGGCTACACCACGTACGAATATGGGTGTTTCAGCATGGCTCGATATCTGGTACCTCAGAAGCGCTTGTGGTATTGATAAGTAAATGCAATAATTTCATGTACTCCATATCCACAATTACAACAATAATCCTTGAGTGAACTGGAGACTTCTGAAAGGGTGTACTAATTTTTTCGAGCAACGTATATAATGAATTTTATTAATCTTCGCATTAACAAAACTGTGAGGTGTTATCTGAAGCGTCCAAGTATATGGTCACCTTAAAGGGTTTATATAGCAAAATCCAGATGCCATGTTACTATCTTTGTATCACAGACTTATAGAGTTCATTGAATGGTTCAAATGGCTCTGAGCACTACGGGACTCAAATGCTGAGGTCATTAGTCCCCTAGAACTTAGAACTAGTTAAACCTAACTAACCTAAGGACATCACAAACATCCATGCCCGAGGCAGGATTCGAACCTGCGACCGTAGCGGTCTTGCTGTTCCAGACTGCAGCGCCTTTAACCGCACGGCCACTTCGGCCGGCTACATTGAATGCTTTAAATAAGATACAACTGTAATTATAAACACTCATTTTAATGAAGGAAACGTTGTTTAGTCACTCAAGCGCTTCGGAATCAGTTTGCGGCGGATGATTAGAGCGGCCTGCGCCGCAGCGTCACCTTGCAGTTTCTTGTCATCTCCAGCTGTGGAGTGTAGCACCAGTTCTTGCTGTGGTTGATTTTGCGCCTGATGCGGGATAGAAGGTTTGTACCCAAAAGTTTCGTAATCCGATTTTCTAATCCCAATAAAGCTAGCTGGAGTTATGATGAACACTCCAGTTTCCAGCTCGTCTTGGAAGTGCAAGCGCTAGCTTCACTAATGGCCATTAAAACTGCTACACCAAAAAGAAATGCAGATGATAAAGGGGTATTCATTGCACAAATATATTATACTACAACTGACATGTGATTACGTTTTCACGCAATTTGGGTGCATAGATCCTGAGAAATCAGTACCCAGAACAACCACCACTGGCCGTAATAACGGCCTTGATACGCCTGGGTATTCAGTCAAACAGAGCTTGGATGGCGTGTGCCGGTACAGCTGCCCATGCAGCTTCAACACGATTCCACAGTTCATCTAGAGTAGTGACTGGCCTATTGTGACAAGCCAGTTGCTCGGCCACCATTGATCAGACGTTTTCAATTGGTGAGAGATCTGGAGAATGTGTTGGCCAGGGCAGCAGTCGAACATTTTCTGTATCCCGAAAGGCCCGTACAGGACTTGCAACAGGCGGTCGTGCACTATCCTGCTGAAATGTAGGGTTTCGCAGGGATCGAATGAAGGGTATAGCCACGGGTCGTAACACATCTTAAATGTAACGTCCACTGTTCAAAGTGCCGTCAGTGCGAACAGGAGGTGACCGAGACGTGTAACAAATGGCACCCCATACCATCACGCCGGGTGATACGCCAGTATGGCGATGACGAATACCCGCTTCCAATGTGCATTCAACGTGATGTCGCCAAACACGGATGCGACCATCATGATGCTGTAAACAGAACCTGGATTCATCCGAAAACATGACGTTTTGCCATTTGTGCACCCAGGTTCGTCGTTGAGTACACCAGCGCAGGCGCTCCTGTTTTTGATGCATTCTCAAGGGTAACCGCAGCCATGGTCTCCGAGCTGATAGTCCATGCTGCTGAAAACGTCGTCGAACTGTTCGTGCAGATGGTTGTTGTCTTGGAAACGTCCCCATTTGTTGACTCAGGGATCGAGAAGTGGCGGGACGATCCGTTACAGCCATGCGGATAAGATGCCTGTCATCTCGACTGTTAGTGACACGAGGCCGTTGGGATCCAGCACGGCGTTCCGTATTACCCTCCTGAACCCACCGATTCCATATTCTGCTAACAGTCATTGGATCTCGACCAACGCGAACAGAAATGTCGTGATACGATAAACCGCAATCGCGATAGGCTACAATCCGACCTTTATCAAAGTCGGAAACGTGATAGTACGCATTTCTCCTCCTTACACGAGGCATCACAACAACATTTCACCAGGCAACGCCGGTCAACTGCTGTTTGTGTATGAGAAATCGGTTGGAAACTTTCCTCATGTCAGCACGTTGTAGGTGTAGCCACCGGCGCCAACCTTGTGTGAATGCTCTGAAAAGCTAATCATTTGCATATCACAGCATCTTCTTCCTGTCGGCTAAATTTGGCGTCTGTAGCACGTCATCTTCGTGGTGTAGCAATTTAATGGCCAGTAGTGTAATATGGTCTTGTTGTTTCTTCAGGCTGGTTGACGACCTTCAAATCAGATTATTGAGGATTAATGATTTATGTGGAGAGAGAATGATACCTCTGGATTCATCTCCATAACCGAATGAGAGCTGGCTGTCTTCTTGTGTAAGGTGGAGTGATATAATTTATCATTAAGAGTCACCACATAGGTTTATGCAGAAGGGTTCCAGATACAGTACACATCGCTTAGACTCCAAAATAATACTGTCATTATACGCATTGCGCCAACGCAGATGCGTCACTTACAATGATGAGCCAGAACATGATGACCACTTATCAACACGAGATAGAATGTCACCTGCACGCGTCACGGCAAGTGAGGCGCTAAGAAAGTATATATGTGGAGCAGTGTGGAATGAGAAATAACTCTAGTGTCGATACAGGCCACAACTGGACAAGTCCACCACTTTGAGAGAGGACAGACTATTATGACCTGACGGCACAGAACGAACTTCTCGGAAACAGCGAAGCTAGTTGATTCTTCGCCTGCTAGTATCATTAACTGTTGTGAAGAGTGATTCAAAGACGGCCAAACCACGAGTAGGCGACAAAGTGTTGGACGTCCAGCCTCATCATAAAATGTGAAATTCGGATGCTTGCCAGCTTCGTAAAATGTACAGGCTGCCATCTTTGGCAAATCTGAAAACACAGTGCAATGTTGATGGAGGCACATGCTTTACGGAGCACACCGCTCCGCTCACTTGTTGTACATGGGGTTCAACAGCAGAAGCCTCCATTATGTTGCCGTGTTGAGCCATTGACAACGTGAATTAAGAGTACAGTGGACACTAGATCATCGAGGCTGAACCGTGGATGAATGGATACCTTTCATGTAGTCGGATGAATCAAGTTTCTTGTTAGACCAAGTCTGTCTGGATACATCGTTATCCAGAGGAACGGCTCCTCGAAATACAGACCGCTTCACCAACGCATACTGATACAGACAGTACTGTGCTATGAGAGACAATAACCTGTGCTTCCATGCGACCTATGGTAGTAATCTAAATAGCTGTGACAGGTATGGACTACGTGGACATTATTGCAGACCACTTGCATTCCTTAATGCTTGATGTCTTCCCCGACGGCGATGGCGTTTTCCAACAGCATAACTGTTACTGTCGCAAGGCCACAATAGGGCTGCTGTGGTTAGAAAGCACGATAGTGAACTTCGGTTTGTGTCCTTAGCATCAAATTCTTGCGAATCTGGACTCGATTGAACACATTTGCGACTCTATCGGGTGGCAGATCTGTGTTCCCGAACGACAGGCCCGTAACTTTCGACAACTACGTGATCTTCGCGTGAGCATCTGATGCCACTTAGTCGGGAAAACTACGAAATACTATTCGGATCCACAGCACGCAAAATCACTGATGTACTGCATTACACTGACGCATCAAATATGAGGTCGTAATGCTTTGCCTTGTCAGAGCGTTACAGGCAACAGGTACATCATCATCTTCCCGATATATCTGCGTTACTTTTGTGAGGTACTGCCGGAATGAGAAGTATTTAGTAGCCACAAGTATTAGTTCTAGTGACTGCGGAGCGGCCAAGCGGAGATGTTAGTGCGTTAGCGTATTACTTTCACTGGAACACTGTTACTATTACGTATATGAAATCAAATCGCTATTGTTTAAATTAAATTTTTCCACATCTCTCGATCGGCAGAATGAGATGGTGTGTCCAGTACAGATTGTTTGTGTAATAACTGTAAGAAAAGACCGATTAAGATACACTTCTTCCCTGATGAACCACTTTTAGACGTTTACTGTTGTCCAAATGTGAAAGACATGCCAAACTCAGGAGAGATAGTCAGAGAACGCGATCATTTGGTTACAGAGTTACTTTAGGTTCCCATGTTAATGTTCCATGGGCAACGAGATGCCCTCTATAGGAGTTTATTTGAGGTCAAATAAAACTACACTTAGTTTCAGTGATGTTTTGTATAATTACTAAGCATTCTAGGAGTTTTGCATTAAGAATGGCAGTGGCTCAAATAAATGTTCCTAATTCCAGCTGCATATCAAAATATCCATCAATATTTAATGTGCACCATTTATTACCGATCAGAGGGAAGTACTGTCTATAACTGTCATCCAAAGATCGTTGTAGTCGCAGTTATCATAAACGCTCGAAGCCATACGTGCAGGTCACGTATAATATTATAACTGAGCCTGCAATAGGTAAATTAATGGATGTTGCTCCAAAATGGCCGGCCGGTGTGGCCGTGCGGTTAAAGGCGCTTCAGTCTGGAACCGCGTGACCGCTACTGTCGCAGGTTCGAATCCTGCTTCGGGCATGGATGTGTGTGATGTCCTTAGGTTAGTTAGGTTTAAGTAGTTCTAAGTTCTAGGGGACTGATGACCACAGAAGTTAAGTCCCATAGTGCTCAGAGCCATTTGAACCATTTTTTTGCTCCAAAATTAAATTTCGATGGGCTTTTGTTCTGTCATGTATTGCACCACAGAAGACATAAATTACCGTTAGCAACCAGAAATACTCCGAAGTATAAGGGAAACTACTCACCTAATGGTGTGTCAATTACAGAGCTTTGGAAACGCGCGTTATTTGCACGTCATAAGTGGCATGAAATTGACAGTCTGGTCGGAGCGACGATAGCGTTTCTCCCTCTGATGGGAATTGTACGAAAACATGACACATGGGTAATTACGCGTATCGCAGGGGGGTTGCCGATTGCAGACGCGGTCTGCCTCTGTCGCGCTGTTCGCTAATATGCATTCCAATTGAGGTCACGCCTGTGATCAGCGACCATTTGCTTTGATTCATATCGCTTACTGGCCTTTGAGAAGTAGAAACGGGAATCGGGTGCCTCGAAACAGATGCTGGTACCTTAGCACCCTCAGATGTCGACTAGCCTAACACTTCAGAGGTACGATACATTTGCAGGAGAGATGAAGAAGCTGATCTCACTTTAAAACGCTGAGTGCATTTACACCGTCGGCAAACAGCAAGCATCGTTTCTCGTAACAACCTTCTGTAAATGAGGAAAACTGAAAAAAATGTATGATTATCTTTGTATTTCTGAATGTATTTACATATTTATTCTTTTATTAACCGCGGTCAGACTAGAACCTTCATGCCGCATGTTAAATCGGATGAGAAAATAGACAATTCTAAGACTATTACTAAATATTGTCCATGATGACTCCCATTTCTATGCATACTTGTGTCTCAGTTCAGAATAACAATAATATTAACTAGTTTGATGGTGTGTTTAGCATCATCAGAAACCGAAGGGGTAATGAAACAGGAGGAAATTGAAATGGGTAAATAGTAACTGTTAAGAAAAGAAAAGGAGGTTATTTCGATAGGGGACTCTGTACACAGGATGAAAGGTAAGTGAAAGAGTGACGGGGATTGGAGGGGGGGGGGGGAGCTGTTAAAATGGATTAAGCAGTGAAAAAGTACCATAACTGTCTTCTGAAGCTGAAAATGAGCGCAGGTTCTCTGAGATTTTGTAGATCGTTCCAAACTAGAATTCTTTATATGGAAAAGATTATTAAATTACGTATATTTTGTACAGTGGCACAGAGTATTATGCATTGCTGACATTGAGGATATCCGTTGTGTGTATCAGATAAAAGTGTTCGAACTGGATATGAATACGGGCGAGTGGAATGACAGAGCAGGCGGTAGAGCAAACAATAGATATGAAAGTCTCTATGTTTGACTTTGTACAGCTATGATAACTCTTCGTAGGCAGGAGTGATAAAGCAGGAAAAACCAGGTTCACAAAATATATCGCACATGAGTTCTCTGTCACTTAAGACCGTCCCGAATATTGATGTGAAAGTCCATGGACAATATAATTACGCTTGTCAAGAATTAAGAGTACTGCAGATTCTGCAAGTTTCATTTAATGTCATGGAACAATCCTGTTTTGTGTTCCTCTAGACCACAGGCAGACACTGACGCCTTCTTGAAGACTGCAAGTGTGTGTTCAGCCCAGTAGAATTTGGAAGATCTGAAGAAAGGAATGGATGATGTATTGAAAAGTGGTTTTAAGATGAACATAAAAGTATAAGAAGGGTAATGGAATGAAATCAGTGTCGGGATGTAGTGGAGGATTTATGATGAAAAATGAGTTGCAGATTTTGGATAGGCGAATCTTGTTACTTGGGCAGCAAACTCACTGACAGGCTATAAAATATAGACTGGAAATGAGAGACAAGGTGAAAGAGGACGCAGTATTGATGAAAAACGTTGAAAAAGGTGTTAAGCATAGATAGTAAGGTGCAAACACAAAATAAATGTCAAATTTCTCAATGCAGTGGCATCGCAATTAAAGATCTTGAAGCAAAATAGTACATAAATGTAAAGAGAACAGTCGAGAAAAGATTAACACGAAGAATTGAAAATATACTTTTCATTTAAAATTATGAAGTTATTCTGCCAGGCAGCGACGGAAGAATCGATTAATATGTTTAAGAAACACTTACAACGAATCGTATTCAAATGATTACTAGCAATATACATTGACTGAAAATGAAACATCAATAACCTGAGCCAGTAGGCTTCCATCGATGAAGTTTTATTCATTTCTTATGTGTGGTATTTCATGATAATCTCGGACTCAGGCACATAAACACGCAAGATTGCAGTATGTAATATTACCTGCTCCAGCAAAGAAACAAATCTGCATTAAGATGATCTCTAAGGAAAAGTGTTCGATTAAATTATTTTCTTGTAGCAGTTAGTCAAGGAGCGAAGCAGCTAACGCAGACTGCGTCAGATATCAGCCTGTAATGTCCAACACATGCTCAGTGGGCAACACATCTGGCGAATGTGTTGGCTACGGGAACAGGAATTGTCAATACTACTTCAGAGCATTCGACTTCTTCCATAGCAAAACCAGTTACAGTGTTTCTTCATCACATTCTTAGAGGAGTTAGTTTTTCAATTCCGTAGTATATATTAAGTACGATATGCTGGAAAATGTGTTTATCTTTCACTTTTTACGCTTATATGACACTAGCTGTACCGGGTCACGCATTGCTGTGGCTCAGTCTGGTTTAATGGAAAATTGCTAAATATATATGGAAGTGAATTTGTGTCCCAGTGTCATTCTCTACCGTCTCTGTCCATCTCCTCCTCTCCCTCTCCCTGTCTATACTGAATGGAAAATTGATAAATATATATGGAAGTGGATATATATTCCAGTCTCCTTCTCCTCTGTCTCTGACCATCTCCTCCTCTCCCTCTCTCTGTCCATCTCCTTCTGCCCCTCTCTCTTCCATAACCTGCTCTCCTCTCTCATCTTCCCCCCCCCTCTTCCATCACCTGCTCTCCTCTCTCATCTTCCCCCCCCCCGCACCTTCTCACCGCATCTTCTCCTGCCCCCCCCTCTCTCTCTCTCTCTCTCTCTCTCTCTCTCTCTCTCTCTCTCTCTCTCTCTCTCTCTGTGTCACCTCCTTCCGCCTTCTCTGTCCCTCTTCTCCTGTACCCTCTGTCTCCGTCTCCTTCTGCCCCCTATCTCTGTCCATCTTTTCCTTTCCGCTCTGTGTGCCCATTTCCTTCCACACCTCTGTCCATCTCCTGTTCCCCCACCCCCTCTGACTTTGACCGTTGTTTACTGTTACTGCAAATTCAGTCTCTGTAGTAGTGTTCTAATCATACGCCAATAAGCTATAAATGTAACTTTTCTGTTTGCTAACAACGTTTCATTCATATATACAGGGTGTTACAAAAAGGTGCGGCCAAACTTTGAGGAAACATTCCTCACACACAAAGAAAGAAAATATGTTATGTGGACATGTGTCCGGAAACGCTTACTTCCCATGTCAGAGCTCGTTTTATTACTTCTCTTCAAATCACATTAATCATGGAATGGAAACACACAGAAACAGAACGTACCAGCGTGACTTCAAACACTTTGTTACAGGAAATGTTCAAAATGTCCTTCGTTAGCGAGGATACATGCATCCACCCTCCGTCTCATGGAATCCCTGATGCGCTGATGCAGCCCTGGAGAATGGCGTATTGTATCACAGCCGTCCACAATACGAGCACGAAGAGTCTCTACATTTGGTACCGGGGTTGCGTAGACAAGAGCTTTCAAATGCCCCCATAAATGAATGTCAAGAGGGTTGAGGTCAGGAGAGCGTGGAGGCCACAGAATTGGTCCGCCTCTACCACCAATCCATCGGTCACCGAATCTGTTGTTGAGAAGCGTACGAACACCTCGACTGAAATGTGCAGGAGCTCCATCGTGCATGAACCACATGTTGTGTAGTACTTGTAAAGGCACATGTTCTGGCAGCACAGGTAGAGTATCCCGTATGAAATCATGGCGGTGAATCGAGGAACTACAGTACATACTGACGAAACTAAAATGAGCTCTAACATGGAAATTAAGCGTTTCCGGACACATGTCCACATAACACCTTTTCTTTATTTGTGTTTGAGGAATGTTTCCTGAAAGTTTGGCCGTACCTTTTTGTAACACCCTGTATACAGGGTGATTATAATTAAACATTCAAACCGCTGTAGAAATAACACCACTGGTCAGAATGACATCAAATTGAAACGGAATATTATCGGAGATGGGGGGAAAACATATGGCAGAAGAAAAATAAATAGTTACAAAATGTAGCAATAGATGGCGCTGTAAGCATCAGAATTTAATAATGGTCGACTACAAATGACAAATGAATCATACAACAATGCCTAGGGTGTCCGTCTGAAGTGAAACAAACTGTACTACTGAATGTGCGTGGGTGTACAGGTGTGATATTAGTTACGTAAGCCCATCCACCACGGCAAGGTCATATCTCATCGGGTGGAAAATCCAATTTTTTACTGTCCTGAGGCCAAAAACCACATAAAAAGCATCACTCACATCGGTTTTTAATTTTCCTGAGGCCAAAAACCACATAAAAATCATTAATCGAAATTAAATCGGATTTATATTGTCCGTGTGACTGGCGCAAAACATGTTAAATATGCTGTCCACCGTTTTCTGCAACAAGTTGAAATCGAGAAACAGCATGTTCAACAACTGAACGAAGTGTTTCCGGGGTCACGTTCAGAATGTGCTGCGCAGTGCGTGCCTTCAATGCAGCTAAATTTGCAATCGGAACACTGAACACAACATCTTTCAAATAGCCCCACAGCAGAAGTCACACGGATTAAGATCAGGTGATCGGGACGGTCAGGCTGTAGGGAAATGGCGGCTGATAATTCTAGCATTTCCGAAATGGCGCTTCAGCAGCTGCTTAACTGGATTTGCTATGTGCGGAGGTGTGCCACCGTGCATAAACATGATACCATGCACACATCGACGATGTTGGAGAGCTGGAATGACATGGTTGCGCAAAAGACACTCATAGCTCTTTCTAGTGACGGTACTGGTAACAGAACCGGAAGAACCTGTTTCTTCTAAAACATATGGCCTTGTGATAATGATGCCGTAATCCTTACCACACAGTGACCTGTTCAGGATGAAGTGGTATTGGTTGATTTGCGTGTGGATTTCCCGTTGCGCAAATTCTACGATTCTGTGTATTGACATAGCCTGTCAGATGGAAGTGGGTTTCGTCTAACCACAAAAACTTCCACTGCCAATCATAGTCCACTTCCATGAGAGCACGAAATTCTAAAGCAAAGGTCTCTCTTGCTGGTAGGTCAACAGGAAGCAACTCGTGCACATGGGTAATTTTGAATGGATAGAAAGGATGTTTCGTAGGATTTTGCGCACCGCGCTCACGGGTATGTCCAATTTTCGGACAATTCTCCGTGCACTACACGTTCGCACACCACCACTCGTCACCTCCTACATTGCTGTGGCCACTGGTTGCGCTGACGTCGAATCAGTTCGTTTCCTGTCTCTACCAGGCTGCACACCAAAAGAGCCCGTCTTTTCGAAATTCCGAATCATTTTCTCCAGATCCAGGCAGTCATCGGACCAACGCCTTTTTTCAAATCCTTCAGTGTCCTTAAGTTCTGCAGAGCGACGTGTGCATAGTCATCATTCTTGTACTTATTATACAGCTTTACAAGCAGAGCGCGATCCTGCTTTGAGACAGTCATGGCGAATGTCGCAGGAAGAAAATCCATGTAGCCGGCGTGTTTATATCAAGTTCAATGGGCCATGCGCATAGCAGGTGCTTTCATTTACGTATTGTGACACGTACAGCTCCATCTATTGATCAATTTTCACAATATTTGTTTTCTTCTACCATACCTTTTCCCCCTTCTCCGATAATATTCAGCTGCAATTGGACACTATACTGACCAGTGGTGTTACTCCTACAGCGTTTTGAACGTTTAATTATAATCACCCTGTATATTAAGTAAATCGATTGACTACTTTTTGAGAGTTTTGGTAACCACGTTTCCCCTTATATACTGTACGTATTAAAATATATAGCTTACGTCCGTTTGAATGTTCGTTAGAGTATTCTGTAAAATTCTAAGTAAATTTGTCAAGAACGCATCGAGATTTTGGGTAACACTGTTTCCACTTTACGTCTTACATATATATTTATATATTAGATCTGATAAAATATATAGCCTATCTCCGTCAGAATGTTGATTAGCTTATCATGTCAATATTTTAAGTAAATTGGAAAAAATCTTTTCGATATTTTTAGTAATAACGTTTCCCCTCCATATTTTCTATATTTATTTATATATTACACATATTAAAATTAGGTATATAAAAACACCCACGTCTTTGAACGCGTCAAAATTTCGAGTCAGTCGACCTACTACTCTTCGAGTTTTGCAAACACAAATATATGCAGGCTGAAATAATGTGCATAAAGATTTTAAACGGAGTTTGGTGATGGTTCAGCATTAGGAAAATTCTAATGTTCTCAATATACTGAAACTGCGTGGTTGTATTCTCATAGCAACACTGTATTCCGTTCTCAAATTTCGTCCACTTTTAGGAAACGCCTTACTCAAGCTAATATGGCGAAACTGGCAGTGGTCGGTGCGTATTCTCTGAACGAAACAAATATTTAAACATTCTTTAATAAAATTTCGTCAAAAATGATGTCAGGTTACTCCGGTAAAGAATAATTAGTGCCAAAGCCTTTCGTCTAATGTCTGCCTTGCCCACAGTGCATCAGCGTCACGCGATGAAGATATTCGCTATTGCTTTCAGTGAATCTTCGATCTTATGGGACAGTAATGTTGGTGTCCGCTTTCCTACTTAAAAGTGGCGTCACACTCTTTCACTTTCCAGCTGTCGATGTGCTTCCGGATGCAGCTTTTGGAATTTATGTTTTGTTAGGAACGGTCTATGGTTTTCGTGGCATCGTTGGTCACAATGCTTCTCTGACGACCTATTTGCTTGAGAGGATTAATTTATCAGATTCTATGAAAACTCGATCTCGCTTAAAATAAGGAACAAAGGAAGTTTACCGTTTAGCTTAGTGTCGACAACGAGACTGGGAATAGCTGCTCACCATATGTCATTTTCGCTGGCCGTATTTCTTGTTAGCGTCAGCCAGGAGCTTTGCCTAGTACTCGCAGCTACGGCTCACACTTTACTTAACTCTTCCTAACTTGTGAGCTGGCAGCAACCTCCATATTGCCGTGGCACGCTTTTATCAAGACATAATTTTGAACAGTTTTAAATGAATCGTGTTAAAAGTTAAGCATTTTGTGGACGCCGTTGTAATGATGTAAACCGCAACCACAGGGAGTCAGCAACTGCGCGTTGGCGTGAGAAGTTATAGCCGCAGAGCACGCTCGCACGATGTCAGTTAGCGATCGTTACGCCCTGTAATGTAAATAAAGTGAAATTTCTAATGGTGTGGTATCTATTAATAATTATATCGTTGATATTTAGTAGTAAGCAGGAAATTTACTTTCCTTGTGCTTGTTGCACACCAAAGACAACAGTAAATGAACGTCAACTGTTAATTTATTTCAGAATTTCTTAATTGTGGAATGCACATTGGAAGAGTTCGTTAATTCTTTACCTGTGACGCGTACAACAGCAGAAAATAGGACTGTAACGATGTCTCTTCGCTGAAGTTTAAATCTGTATTTCCACTTGAATTGTAACGTAGTAGTTCCTCTATTAGTGTGCCCTTATGTGATTCAGAATTCATATGCCATCTGTAGAATTTTACTGAGACAACATATTTGGTATAACCATTGAGATATTCTGTCTATCTCTTATTAATACAAATTGAGATTGTGCAGTAATCCTGAGTCGTTAAAATAATGAGTTTCATATTCTACACGCCGGCCGCGGTGGTCTAGCGGTTCTGGCGCTGCAGTCCGGAACCGCGGGACTGCTACGGTCGCAGGTTCGAATCCTGCCTCGGGCATGGGTGTGTGTGATGTCCTTAGGTTAGTTAGGTTTAAGTAGTTCTAAGTTCTAGGGGACTTATGACCTAAGATGTTGAGTCCCATAGTGCTCAGAGCCATTTGAACCATTTTTCATATTCTACAGCCACTATAATTCGTGACTACTACGATACCATGTAAACCGAAACCCATCTTGACTACGTAGGTACCACTGCGAATTAAGGAGCGAATGTGTTTACAGATATAAGAATTTCCACTTTCTACTCTCCGTGTACTGTAGTTGACTCGAAACAAAATTCAGAATTCATTTGATTGTAATGAAGAACACAGTTTATAAATGTTTTCCATGTTCTTTTTAAAAACAAAATTGGGATGCCTTGTTAGTAACAGATGTGTTGTCGCCGACGACGGATTCTTTTAGGATTCCTTTCGTACCAAGGAACCAATGTTACTGCAGTCATAAAATTTTAAAATTCAAGTTCTAACTATATGAATACTTCAGAATTAACATCAGCATTTTTATGATGTCTGTTGAGTGAAGATATTTGCTTGTTTTTTAAAGTGAAACATTTGGTGCTGATTAATTCCCACATAAAGATGAGTAAGCCCCAATAAATATAATTCAATCTGACTATTTTCAGCTGTTTTTCTCAGACACCATAACTTAAATAGAACCGCAGATTTGTATTAGATAGCTGAATTAATTTAATATTGTCCATCATTTCACTTTCCTTTTACTGAAACCAGGTTGAATCTCTCTAGAATGTCGCTTTTCTCTGATTTGTGGATTCATGCATAACGTCATTATCTTTCGGATTGGCGAGTCTGTAATATCGTCATGTCAAAACACATGTAATCAGCTTGTGATATAGCCCCTCTCGAAGTTCTAGAGGTGACTTTCCTTGTGTGAGCATACAGTGGTTTACTAAAACAAAGAGTGGTTAATTTCTGAATATTAGTTACGAGCAAAAATGGTATTGAATAAAATAAAATTGAATTGGCCGCAAAATATTTAGTTTGTTATTTCCTCGCAAGGAATTCGTGCAAAGGTTTATTGTTGCTCATACGTGTTACCTCACAAGAATTGTGCTTCTTTTTACTGAACATATGAATGGTATGGATCTGAAATAAAATGAATAAGATTTACGTTAACGTGGATGATTATTGTACCTTTGGCATACAAAATCTGCATAGCCCACATCGATTAAAGCGACATGAAATACGTGCTGTGTTTAGCATACTTATACAAGGATCAGTTCTTCGACTTACATGGAAAATCATGTGAGATATAGCCTACTTTGCGGCCGAAATACCGAATTGCTGAAACTAATTGTGAAATGAATCCATTTCATAAACACAACAGAAATCAATCCATTGAACCGTATTCGCGAGAGCCACTCTGCCACAAGATTCAATATTTGTGTGAGACAGATTTCGACTAGCCAAAATGCCTCGCTCAAATTCAGTAATGCAGAACTGTTACCTTTTGTCCAGCAACTTTGCATGAGAGATACAGCCATTTTCAAAAACACTCCATTTCACACCATACGACAGATTATCTCATCCCTTGCACAGTCATGAACGGCTAGGAATAAGCCACCCTCGTCGTTCTAGTTCGAAAATTTGTAACAGCATGGCCAGTGACTGCGTGCCGAAACACTTCACTGGCTAGGCGGCTGACCTGCCAAAGCAGCTAAGCATATGCAGTACCATAGCAGCTGCCATAACGAAAGTCAGACCGTGAGTTAAAAGAAAAGAGAAAACATCGCTCGCTGACAATCGACACAAAACAAACTGAATCTGTGGAAGTTGGCAATTATCCAAATATAACAGACGGCTTAATCGTACTATCCTGCAATTGAAGAGCATTCTTGATATATTTTTAGTGAAGCAATCAGCAGAACACAGTCGAAACTGATCGCTTAAGCAACTCTAATAGGTAGAAATGGTCCTCATATAGCAAGTACAAACTGAATTAACATACTTCATGATACATTAAATAGTACGAAAATTATTTAACATATAGTCTTCATAAACTACAACACCTTCCTTTTGAAATTATAATCAGTGTTCACGAAAATAATGACTTTCTATGGTCTGAATATAAGTATTAATATCAATTTTATACACGAAGCATTAATGTAATAAAATTTAATAAGGTTCTTGGAAAGATTCTTGAAGAATGTTATCCATACTGAAAATATTATTGCAATATGATCTAAAAAATGGCTCTGAGCACTATGGGACTTAACATCTATGGTCATCAGTCCCCTAGAGCTTAGAACTACTTAAACCTAACTAACCCAAGGACATCACACAACACCCAGTCATCACGAGGCAGAGAAAATATGATCTAAATCATTCACAATTGATATAGAGGTTGCGCAAAATTCTTAGACTGAACAGGATACTGCATGAAAGGCATTTCCTCACAGAAACGAAAAATTATATGAAATAAATCAGTACTATGGTATCACTTTTGCCATAATGTAGGTGAAAAATCCATAACTAAAACGTGAAATTTATAAAAGAGAACTTAATTAAATAGTGTGGTAGTCTGACTAAAAATATGGTCTTACTGTGGCCGTGATGTAAGTGAAAGATGCTTAGGTAATACGCGGGCATAATACAAATGAATGCAGTTTAGTAATTTAGTAAGTTAACTTAAAATATAGCCTCTCTATGACCATGGTGCAAGTGAAACGACCATAAGTAATACTTGAAAATAATGCTTCAAACAAGCTGAAGCTTAAGGAAACTCCTAATAACTTATTTACATGTATGTTAGTTCATGTGCTTAACCTCAAAAAATAAATAAATAAATAAATAAATAAATAAATAAAATAAAACAAAATAAAATAAAAGTTCAAATGGCTCTGAGCACTATGGAACTTAACATCTGAGGTCATCAGTACCCTAGAACTTAGAACTACTTAAACCTAACTAACCTAAGGACATCACAAATGCATGCCCGAGGCAGGATTCGAACCTGCGACTGTAGCGGTCGCGCGGTTCCAGACTGAAGCGCCTAGAACCGTGCGGTCACACCGGCCGGCTGCTCAACGTCAGTTATTATATAGATATTAAAGCCCTCTTCAGGCATGGTTTCCTTGGTCCTTGTAATTTTAACGTTAGAGGCGAAAATACTAAAAATTAGTAAAATATTGTTTCTGTAACTTCATCAGGGTTATGTCAACAACACATTAAAATGTAAGGTCACTTAAAAGACTGTGAGCACCTAGATACAAAAGAACTAACAGTCATAGCACATGTGACCTGACTAAAGTTTGACAGTTGTAAAATGACTATGTAAAGCTAGCTAAGTCCTGGCATATCCAACGTCATGGAGACTGAGCAAAAGCATTCTGGCATCACTGCTTACACTACAGAAGGCTATAAAATGACTTCTAATGTTCCTTATTTACTATTATTCACTTGTGGGCCCAACAATCAATCAACGTCGGTTTTGATGGTTGGCCTTCCTTTGTGTCCAAATTTGTTTCATTCTTTCAAAATGAAGTCTCTTTCTTTCACCAGACCACTGTGTTCCAGTACGTTTACCAATTTCCCTCTGACCAACTTTCCAGTCAAATATCTTTTGTCTGTCTTCTCTACCTGTGACGTCAGCCTGAGTTATACCGACTACTTCAAGGTCCTCCTTAATCGCAGAGAATTGGCTGAATTTTGGCCTTACTTCCGTTTTCTAGAACTCTATTATTCGTTTTGTCAACCTCGTGGATGCCATTCGTTTAATGCGCCCATAAAATTTAAGTCTTCGTTTTACGATGTATATTCTTCTATTTCCTTATCACTTGTCAGTCTATAAGTTTCTCCATCAGTAGTTTTGAGGCCTAATATTTTCCTGATAATCTTTTTTCTGCCTTTTGAATCTTTTCAATATCTCTCTTTCTATTTAAAATTAAAGTTTCTGCTCCATAAAGACATTCAGGTTTGATTACAGTGCTGTAATAACTAAGTTTACTGAATTTGGAAAACCATTTGTTACTATGAATATTTTGCGTTAATCCGAATGCAGTTGACATTTTTTGACAGCGAGCTTCGTTTGCAGTTTTTCCAAACCGTTTTCTTGTATGATTTCCCCCAAGTATTTACACTGAGAAACCCTTTTTATTTTTCCATATTTCATGTTCAAAAACTTTGATGCTCTTTTGTTGCGTGTCATATATTCCGTTTCTTTGAATGATATTTGTAGATCCACTTCTTCCGCAAATTCTTTAAGAATTTCAATTTGTTTTTGAGCTATGGTAATATCCCTAGTTAAAATTGCCAGATAATCTGCAAATGCAAGGCAGTCTACTCCAATATTACTTCTACCTAAATTGATTGACTAAGTTATCCTTCGACTCGACTTTTGCTCTCGCCATTCTGTAATTGCCTTTTCCAAAACACACTTAAACAGTAATGAGGAGAGTCCATCTCCGTCTCTAACACCACTCTTTATATCATATGGTTCAGAAATTTCTCCCATGAATTTAACTTTAGAGCTACAGTCAGTTAATGTTTCCTTAAAACGTGTTAGAGTTTTATTAACTAGCTCTTGTTCCTTTAAAATCTGAAAAAGGGATTCATGATCAACTGAGTAGTAGAGCTTTTTAAAATCCACAAACCTACGTATTATTGCTAGAAATCTTTTGGGGCCTAGGGATTAGATTTAAATTAAGAATTTGTTCCAGACAGGATCTGCTTGGTCTAAAGCCTGTTTGGCATTCACCAGTTTTAGATTCTGATTGTCGTTATGCTCGATCAAGTAAATACTGGGAGGGAATTTTTTATGTGACTGAGAGAAGAGAGATTCATCGGTGATTATTAACATCGGTTATATCCACTTTTTTATGCAATGGTTTAATTCGGGCAGTTGCCCAGTCCTTAGGTATTTTCTCAGTTTGCCAGATACGTCGTATTAGTTGAGTGATCTCTTTTATTGTTGCTTATTGATACAAAAGTTTGCCTCAGGTTGCATATCCAGGTACTTAGCCAATGGCATAAGTACACATTGTTCACAGGATAATTCTCGTAGATATGTGAGATAAATTACAAAGTTTCTGTATATGAGGCTGTTAGTTAATTAAGATTGTCGACAACGACAGACAAAATTATCCGCTGTTCTATTTACTGAGAGGAGCTGAAGTTACAAGTATCATGCACCGCATAATAGTTCACCTCAGTTATGTGTCACATGGGGGGGGAGGGCTAAAAGACAATGAGCCTCTGTTTATTAACTGGGAGGAGGGGACAAAGTAATATCACTCACTCCACCATGGTCCATGTGGTCAGATTAGTCGATGATCTTGAAAAACAGCCAGAACTAGGTAGCTGAAAGCATAGCAAACCTCATATCATAAATATATGAACACTAAAGCATTTGCCCACGCTTTCAATATATCCACTGGCTCGATGTGAAAGTAGAATGATGGCTGCACGACATTGGTAAATTCATTAAATATACCAAGCCCTGATGTTTTAAATATTCTGGAACTAATTATTCCCAAGTATGTCATGATGGACTGGATGACTATGGATTCCACAAGAAGAAAGAGGAAGATCTCAATGTTTATTACATGTTCAAGTGGCTTAGATCTAAAACTGTATGTAATCTGAATTTAGATAGTGATAAGAAACTAATAGAAAATATTTGAGTGTGAATATAACTGACTGTTATTTTGTGGAGGTAGTCTTGTACAATTTAATGAATGTTTAGATTTGCATAACATAATATACAGCTGTAACGGATCAGTCAATCACCAGGTCCAAAATCATCTTAGCTATTCATTTGTGTTACTGGAATAACAGTTATCAGATCATCATGTTACTTCAATGATAATAGCTATATATACGTAACACTATGTCCATTTAAACTCATAGACGGTTTTCTGTGGTATACAAGGTTTCACAGCAGTTGTACGAGTGTAGGACGCAGATACTAAGTGACATGGAGACTGGGTCGCCCCGGAGGCGTGCTCGGATAGCCGGATCAGTATTGTACAGCTTTAACTAGGTAAGAAGGAAATGATCAGAAATGTAGAACGATAACTAGATTGCCGTGAGTGTTAGAAGCAGGAAATTATGCGTTGGTGTTACCGGCTGAACAGTTGAATTTCGGAATCGTCCAGGATCGACAGTTAAAATATCAAAAATTCGTACTAGATCAAATATACTGGATAGGCCACTTATTCGAGGGAAGAGTGTAGTCAGTCTTAGCTGTTATGCTTCTCTGTTCTCAGAAATTCTCCAATACTGCCATAATGGGGTGCTCACCATTCCAGAACTACAAAGTAAACTTACTGACATGGGATAACATATCGATATATTACTCATAGACCTTCTCTTTGTCCGGGAAAGAAACTGCAGATGTGACGTCAAAGTATTAACTGTTATTTTATTCGTTAAATCAACGCTTTGGGTGCCTCTGTTTTTAAAGGAAGTAGATAAAGTAAAACATGCTAATGATTATGATACAGTGTACCTCATAAAAGAGAAAAAACAACTTGCCAATAACTTTACATTTATTCCATAGGACAACGGAAATTGTAATTGTGTTTTTATTGCTAATATCATGGACGTTTTTCTTACTGGATGTGGATTTCCAGCACAGGTGACAGCGCACTGGCACAATGGCACAACGTACAGGATTCAATTTGAAGAATCCGTTGTTGCCAGAGAGAAGCAGTTACAAGATAATTAATTTTCTATGGGATCCTGAAGCTAATCCGAAGTTTTTTCTGAAGAGAATTTAAACCAAAAAGTCCTCAGTGATTACACTTGTCTTGTTGCAATTAATAAAATATTCAAATAATCAGTTTAATAATTAAGATTTCTATTTTCAAGTAGCAGCAGACAGAGCATATGGAAGACTAAAAGTGCTACTTATTCATTAAAGACTGGGAAAATCTGCGGTGTTTAAATGGAAATACATTTTCTCTCAGAATGAAATAAGCAGTTAAATGAAAAAAATGAAGCAGTTAAGGCGATCTCTTGAGTAAAGCGAGAAGTTAGGTTTCGAATCCTGGTCCAGCACAAATTTTCACTTGTCACAAACAAACTGCGCAGCAGCACTCTAATGGTATTCTCTATTCCGAACACATTTCTTCCAGAAAAATTTCATTTGAGACCGCATCATAGGTTGCTGTCAATACTGAAGCCACGTGTGTATCCACCAGCAGAGCATCTCTAGCTGACAAGAACAAAATTTTTCGAGTCACTGATCATGCACGCAATACCATGTACAAAAGCGTGAAAAACATTTGGGAATTGTAATATGCAGAGTCCGAATTAATAACGGTCTCATAACACGACACAGAAACTAAATCAAGACACAATGATAGCATACATACATACGCGAAAGTCTTAGACTGTTTTCATTTACAGGCTTACATGTGTCCGATGAAGCCAGCTACCTTGGGGATCTACAATTACAGCTAGCAGTCGCCCCAGCATTCGTCACCGGCAGCAGGGCCCTGCTGCAGCAAACTGACGACACCCCGCTGACGAAGATAAGCGGTTTTTGTAAGGAATTGTTCCAGGGAAGCTGCAGATATTTTAATCAGTAGCGCGTCTTCCTTACAGCAAGCCTGTTTCGGCTACAGCGCCACTGTAAATGTTACACTTGTTGACTCTCCTTTTATAAAAGTTGTGCATAAGCGTCAGTTTACATATATTCTTAGTCTAGTTAGACGCCCATACTGCAACAGTGAGTAAACTGTCGACTGTCTATTTATTGCTAGACTGTTAAAAGTCTAGCAATAAGTTGTAAGTTATAACTGTCTAGCAGTAAATAGACAGTTAACAGATTACTCACTGATGCAACATGGGCGTCTATTCTTGACAGACTTTAGTATATGTCTAAACTGACGTTTTATGTTCAATTTTGAAAAATGTAAGTAGTTTCACCAACTGTAACATCTACAGGTTTACTTGGGAATGACGCTATAGCCGAAACACGCTTGTAGTAAGGGAGAAGCACTACTGATTAAAATATTTGTAGGTTGTCTGGAATAATTCATCATAAAACGTCACATTATAATGTATTTTATGCTGCGAGCCCGGCTGAAAAGAAGATGTGGACGTAAACGTCGCTGATTAGCTTGATTGACGGCCCTATCGTCCAGGGATATTGGATACAGTTTCCCTCGGGTGCTGCTGGCCGATGCTACGGGGGCAACACGTGTGCATCTAGCATTGCTCGCACGTCGGAAAATAGAGAAAAGTATGAAGCTAACGGAGCAAGCTTCATGAGCTTCACTCCCGCACCCACCCAGCCCAGGGGTGGGATGCTGTGTCCTCCACAGATACGGCACACAGCCATATACTGAGAGGACACTACATGACAAGACCGGCCTTCAGAGAGGTGCATCACTATTATGGTTGGATGCTGTAGAGGGAGCACATAACACGGTCTATATTAGGCTACCGCCTTACGTCACCCAAATATTTCAAAAGTATACTTCCACCCTCGAAACACAGACAGAAGCCGACACACAGCGACACTCATTGTGTCACATTTTAGGAAACTGATTCGCCAGTTAATAATTCAGATTAATATCACGGAAAAGTTTGTTAGTGACAAGTGAAAATTGAGTCGGACAAGGACTCCAGCTCGGAGGTCCCGCTTATTACGTGCGGTCGCTTTACCACTTCAGCTATTCGTCCACTCTCCCCGGACCGATCCACGCCTCCATATGCCACACTGACCATATCTCAAAATACTCACCCATTATGTGGTTCCTGCAGCAGGGAGACACTGTGTTATAATTGTCGTTTTACCTCGTCTCGCCATGTACGACATATTTTCCTTTTACAATGTCTGTGGTTTACAGTTCCTGTAAAATACTTTGCAATGTGCTTCAGACGTGCATGCGTGTCTGAACAGAATATCCATATTTGCAATAAATATTGCAAGACTGATTCCTCAATTGCGAATTAATGTGAGGTGAAAATTTGAGTCGGACCGGAACTCCAACCCAGATGTCTCGCTTATCGCGAGCGGTCGCCTCACCACTTCGGCCATTCGTCCACGGTCCCTGGGCCGATCCAGACCTCCATATGTCACACTGTCTAAATCCCCTAACGCTCGCACGTTATGTGACTCCCATAACAGGTAGAGACAATGTTGTTATCGGTTGGGGGGGGGGGGAGGCTTATGGGCGCTCAACATCGAGGTCATCAGCGCGTTATCGTCGTTTTAGCCCGTCTAGGAAGGCAAACCATTTTTTTTTTAATTTTCGAAAAAATGGTTCAAATGGCTCTGAGCACTATGGGACTCAACTTCTGAGGTCATTAGTCCCCTAGAACTTAGAACTAGTTAAACCTAACTAACCTAAGGACGTCACACACATCCATGCGCGAGGCAGGATTCGAACCTGCGACCGTAGCAGCCGCGCGGTTCCGGACTGAGCGCCTAGAACCGCTAGACCACCGCGGCCGGCTTAATTTTCCAGCGTTTGTTTTTCACAATGTCTCTACGATACTTTACAATGTCCTTCAGACATTTTAGAGTAACATACAGACACTGTAAAACACAGAAGTTTGGAAATAAAAAATGTGTCAACACATAGCTTGATAGCATCAACAGCGTGCCTCAGACAGCATCAGGACTTACCTACAGGCGCTTCCCAAAAGAGCATAACTACATAATATACATGTTACACCATTCGAACTCATTCGCTGGATAGAGGACTGGACCAGCGTTCAGAAACATATCAATGCAAGTGAACACTGTTCTACGCTGCAACGCATCCTCTTCACGCTCAAGTTACATAACGTATAATTGCTTTTAATAATTTTTTTCTAATCGGTGTTGTCATAATTTCTGCTGTAGTTGGCCTAAGCCTGTTAGTCCATGCAGCGATGCAGTATATTTGCTACACGCAAGTAGGCCTCCTCAATAAGAGCAACTACTTTAGATGATAGAGCATTCTCCTCTGCCACATTACGCTTAACGCCAGTAGTATTTGGCAATACAACATGTGTCACATGTAGTCAGTCACTTGGAAATAACCACGCACATTGTAAGTAAAACATAACATTACAATTAGTACTATTCACGTCACGCCCCTGCGTGACATGAATAGTACTAATTGCAATGTTTCCGACCATGCGTGTTCACCATCAGACTCTTTACAGATTAAATGATTTAACTGAAACTGCGAGCTAAAGCTATTCTTTACAAGCAACCACTACCCGTCAGACATAGCAACCATAGAGTAATGAAATTTCGGGAATACATTTGTCTAAGTAACATACTTAAGTGATTAGCATTGCAAAATAACAGATTAATGTGAGCGCGATATGGGTCATTGCAAAGGTAGAATGTAGGTACATTAATAGTCTGTGTAACAGCCAAAATGTTGAATCCAAGTATGCAAACGCGCATGTTTTGTATTGTACTGGATATCAGCCTGTGGGATAGAGTTCCATGCCTGTTTCACTTGGTCTCTCAATACAGCGACGGTTGTGGCTGCTTGTGGATTACGCTGGAGTTGTCCAATGATGACTCATATGTGCTCGATTGGAGACAGATCTGGTGATCAACCAGGCCAAGGCAACGTGTCGACACTCTGTAGAGCATGTTGGGTTACCACAGCAGTATGTGGGTCAGCGTTATCCTGCTGGAAAACCCTCCTGGAGTGTTGTTCATGAATGGCAGCTCAACAGGTCGAATCACCAGATTGACGTACAGTTTGGCAGTCAGGGTGCATGGGATAATCACGAGAGTGCTCCTGCTAAAATCGCACTTTAGACCATAACTCCAATGGTAGGTCTAGTGTGTCTAGCACGCAGAAAAGTTGGTTGCAGGCCCTCTGTTGGCCTCCCTCTAGTCAACACAAGGCAATCAATGGCACCGAGGCAGAACCAGGTTTCATTGGAAAACACATCAGACTTCCACCCTGCCTTCCAATGAGCTTCAGCTTGATACCATTGAAGTCGCAAATGGTGTCTCGGAGCTATCTTTGAAGTAGCCGATTTCTGACAGTTCGTTGTGTCATTATCGTACATTCCGTGACCACCGCTCCCAGCGGTCATGTACGGTGACTACGTTCCTTCCTAGTCTACTTGCAGTATCGCAGAAGGAACATTCAGCTTCTTGCAGCTCTATTACACGATCGCGTTCAAACTCACTGAGGTGTTGATAATGGCGTGTGTGTATGAAACCTTACGGGACTTAACTGCTAAGGTCATCAGTCCCTAAGCTTACACACTACTTAACCTAAATTATCCTAAGGACAAACACACACACCCATGCCCGAGGGAGGACGCGAACCTCCGCCGGGACCAGTTGCACAAGATAATGGCGTCTTTGTCGCCTTGAAGGCATTCTTGACTAACATCAACTCACCAAGTCCATCTCAAAGGTACCTAACGCTCACGACCGTTACAACGTGTATTTGAAAGCAAACCTGACTTACATCCTCATAGTGGCGGTACTAGCGCCACTCTTACGCGACTGGAGCGAAGTCTGAAAAGACATCATTTTTCAGATGTAGATGTTTATGTAGCACAATTCCTTCTTGGTGTTGCGATTTTTTATCCGTCACTGTATTCTGTATAGATGCTCGTACTGTGATAACGAAATGGACACAATGAAGTGACATCATCTAGGATTTTTGTAATATGGTTGCTTGTGTGGCCTTTGCGTAATTGCATGCTATTTGGTTTTCCGGATATATTCACGTGAGATACTTTGTAACTGTATTTCGTGGTAGCAATGTTAAGTATCTTTATTCGGTTTCACAACTTGTCAGGAACACGTGAGAATAATATCCATTTTCTATTCATTCATCTCGGTCAGCCAGTTGTGTGTGTCATTGCTTCTGCAGCCGTTAAATAATATTACGAGCGTTAATATGAATATACGATTTTTTTTCTGTCTTCTGCAAATGTGTGTTCATGAAAACTCAAGTGGTTCGCTGAAGGGAACTTGTTTGTAAAACACGAGACTTCGTATTCATTTTATGAGCATTATATTCACGCTTATTCAGTATTTGTAGCTTGCGCCTCTGACGAAGTAAATGAAACTGTTCTCATCTTTATTCACATTCCCACGTGTGCTTACTTGAGAACGACGTTCATGAGAGAATTACATTCTGTTTCATTATATCTCAAGCTGAAAGAGAATGATGTGCCTTCAGCAGAGGGAATACTTTACTTTTAAATTAAATTTTCAGCTAACAAGGCAAGGACCAAGCGCAGTGGAACTTCAAGGCACCTTTTTACAGTAACGAAGATGCCGATACTTACCTACCATATGAGTTCATTTCATTTTATTACGTGTTGTGGGGTACCATATACAAGTACATTTGATTTCAAGGATTATTCTTACAAGGAGTGATTCATTAACATAGATCGGTAGTAGCTACAAGAGATTTGTTGCAAAGGTTATGGTTTCAAGTCATTTACTTATAGCTTACGTTAAACCTCCTTTTATTATTCCGTTGCGCTGTTTCCTAGTCATTACAAGGTAAAAGTTAGTAACCTCCCGTTTGCTGTTGACGTATGACTCAGATTTCATTTAAAGGAAAATGGGGTTTGTTGGTGTTGTTTGGGGGAAGAGACCAAACAGCGAGGTCATCGGTCTCATCGGATTAAGGAAGGACGCGGAAGGAAGTCAGCCGTGCCCTTTCAAAGGAACCATCCCGGCATTTGCCTGGAGCGATTTAGGGAAATCACGGAAAACCTAAATCAGGATGGCAAGACGCGGGAAAAGGAAAATGTTTCAGGACATTAAAATAAGGGTCGTAGTATATTATGAACTCAGAAGTTAAAGCTGTTGGTTAGGCTTCCGGGTTTTACGACCGTGATCCAAGAAACTTTTCGGCGCCTGACGTTTCGTCCAGAGCTGCGCTGGACATCTTCGGAACTACTCTTGGCGACTGTGACTCTTCCCAACTGAGGAGGCGGACGCCGGAAAGCGACTTAAATGCTGTGTAAAATGGACATGGTCTAGTTTACACATGCTCAGCAGAGATACCGCTTGCCACTGATAAATATTAACAAATGATAGTCGTTTGCCAAGGATAAAACCTTACTTATCGATTTCGTAAAGTTAGTGTCCATATATTCGAATATCTCAGCTGATCGAGTGTAAGCTAGTCTACGCCCATCTTACATAGTATTTAAGTCACTCTCCGACGTCCGATTCGTCGGTCGGCAAGACTCAGCGTCTCCAGGAGCACTTCAAGCGCAGCTCTAGATGGAACGTTAGGAACCCAAAAGTTTCTAGCCCACGCCCGTTCTATCTGCTTAATGGCCTTCTTTTACAACATGAAAATTTTATTTTAACAGGAAATCGTCTTTTACTCAAAGGGGAATCATCAAGGCACCTATATTAATTTAATTGTTGGGTAAATATGGACGCAGATAGTGCGATTTTTTTAACAAAATCACCTAATAATTTGCAGTTTCATATTTGTCCTATCATAATGCATCCTTTATTATGGGAATTTAGCGTTGAATATGCACTGGTCTCTAAGACTACGGTTTTCTTCTTATACATTCATGTGGTTGTTTTCCTGTCTGAGGAAGCAACGTACGAAGCATTCTTCCGCATACATCTACATCTACATTTATACTCCGCAAGCCACCCAACGACGTGTGGCGGAGGGCACTTTACGTGTCACTGTCATTACCTCCCTTTCCTGTTCCAGTCGCGTATGGTTCGCGGAAAGAACGACTGCCGGAAAGCCTCCGTGCGCGCTCAAATCTCTCTAATTTTAGATTCGTGATCTCCTTGGGAGGTATAAGTAGGGGGAAGCAATATATTCGATACCTCATCCAGAAACACACCCTCTAGAAACCTGGACAGCAAGCTACACAGCGATGCAGAGTGCCTCTCTTGCACAGTCTGCCACTTGAGTTTGCTAAACATCTCCGTAACGCTATTACGGTTACCAAATAACCCTATGACGAAACGCGCCGCTCTTCTTTGGATCTTCTCCATCTCCTCTGTCAATCCGACCTGGTACGGATCCCACACTGATGAGCAATACTCAAGTATAGGTCGAATGAGTGTTTTCTAAGCCACCTCCTTTGTTGACGGACTACATTTTCTAAAGACTCTCCCAATGAATCTCAACCTGGCACCCGCCTTACCAACAATTAATTTTATATGATCATTCCACTTCAAATCGTTCCGTAGGCATACTCCCAGATATTTTACAGAAGTAACTGCTACCAGTGTTTGTTCCGCTATCATACAATCATGCAATAAAGATTAGCAAGCATTACATTTGTCTATGTGCCTATCCGCTGCAGATCTTCCTGCATTTCGGTGCAATTTTCTAATGCTGCAACTTCTCTGTATACAACAGCATCATCCGCGAAAAGCCGCATGGAACTTCCGACACTATCTACTAGTCACCTACAGGGGCAGGGAAACTACTTTTAAAACTTCCATTAACCGTAGATAGAATATATCAAAGAAATAACCTTACTGTAGGCGGAAACGCAACCCCCAACGGGTTCCGCAGTTCTCTGATGCAATTATCAACAAAATCATCAGTTTTACACCTTTTACATCAACAAACTGCATTTCGTACATTCTAAACCTGCGCAGATAGTGCCGTATCTCGTGGCTCCTAGCATTTCGAAGGCTTTGAAAACTGTCAGAATTAATGGTTCCAGTGCTAATAAACACTGCAAATGTAAGGGGTAGCGTTTTTATTTCAGTTCCTTCGAACATTTCGATATTTTGGTCCGAAGTGGTCAGACTAGCAAGTTTATAATTAATATTTTTTAAGTATAAGGCAGGTTTTTTTTACTTACTAGCCAGTTTCTCGAGGTCTGTAAAAGTTACTCATTCTGCAGTCTGTACTGAAGACAGTTTTCCTGTAGGAATCTACTCACCAATTTAGTCTCGTTTCGCATTCATATTTTCTGGAGTTTGTTTACAACATTCTATACCGGTATCTAGTTTTTCCGGCACATCCTACTGATTCACAAAATACCAAGGAACAAATGTCAGCTTACTCTCGTATATATAACGGTTTATGCGGTGGGAACAAACACTTCCTTCACACGAGTTCTGCGCGAACCAGATAAATTTGTTCATAGAATCATTTCCAAAACCGACTGTCTGTAGTTCTTTCGAAATGAATTTCACTGGCTTCTAATATATTCTTGACATGTTTAACATTCGCTTTATCAATACCAATCCCACAGAAAACACTGCCCGTAAATTGCTCTCGGAGATTTTGTCAACTTCCACAGGTCAGGTATTACAAAAACGTATGTTAGTAAACTATACCAGCAATCTGCAGGTCTCGACATTTTTTAATTTAGAAACTGCAAACAGGAAGCCCTAAAGAGTGAATGATACATTCCTTGGTCGCATCTGCCCTCGGCAACGACCTGTGCGTCAGTGAGGGAAAATATTTTAATTTGTCCGCGGTGCGCCAGATGGGAACAGTCTCCTCTTACGGTATTTCACCCTTGATGAGGTCGGTCGGAGACAACCGGCAGTCAGCTTGCTGCATCTTCATCGCCTGTTTCCCCGGGAAAATTTGAGACGGCTGTCTCCCATCGAGACTGCCACGCGTACAGTCGCTGCGAAATGCTGTGTGTCTATTCTCGCTAATTCTTCCTCGTTAAGTTATTCCCAGGACCTGCGTCGTAGTTCACAGGTTCATGTCACAGGGTAACAATAGATGACTCCTCTGTATATCCTGCTATTCACTGTTACATTTCAGGTGTCTGTCAGCTTTATTTGTATGTGGTCCTGTGAGGAAAGTAGCCCGAGACTCAATTTCTGTACTGTAATTTGTGCCTCCTATGCTTGTGGCCAGATGTAATGAAGGCAATCAAATTATGTTTCGTAATGTCATTAAGTGACAATTCCGGCCTCCAGCTTTCGCAACTGATTTACTTTGACGGCTTTTACATTCCGTAGAGGATAAAAACTCTAGGAGAAGATTCATAATGCCAATTAATTGCACGCTTTCGGATCATCATTATTGCTTTCGACAGTAAGTATTATCACAGTCATTAATAGCTTTCAATTATAAGCACATTTAGTGAAAAGTGTAAACACTACACGATTGCTATATTAGTGACATAATTCCGCAAAACGATGTGATGCATGCTTCTTTTCTTTCCCTAATGTCCAGTCACACGTATTTTATGTAACTTAAATCCGATTTAACCTGGAAGATGTATAGAAGTAGTATAAGCATGTAGGAAATGTGTTTCGGTCGACAAGAACAATGTATTGCAGACACACTGATGTTTCTCAAAAGAAAATATGTGTATGATTCACTCTACATAACTATGGTAGTTTCCTCAAGTGTCAATCCGTGTCTTGCTTTGATTACCATTCGTTATGGAGTTAAAAAAACGACATATTTACCACCAATTCTGTTATATGACTTAGCCTTTATTTTTACACCTAATTTCACCAAAGCGAGTTTATCTGCTGGATGTAAGACAAACATTTTAGTATAACATAAAACCTGCAGTAGATTTTGTGTTATTATGCATTTGTAATTCGTTAATATTAATATTTGTGCCTCATTTATTGATGTAGTGACGAAAAATATGAAAAAGTTTGTCGAGATCATGTATAACGTTCCCCATCAATGCAGTGCCATTTTCATATCGAATACTCACTAAAGGACGTTAAGCTTCCACTGACGCTTTCTGTTATTTAAATAAAATGATTTATTTGTCCTGTTCGACAATATTGTAACTATCAAATATCATGTCCATGTGATACTATAAAACCAATAGTACGCAGTATGAGAGAGGGTTGTATCTATAGGATAGTGTACTCAGGAACACATCGTTGCGAGCCAGGGAGTTGGACTCACATTGTGAACAGGAGGTCGAGCACGGAATGGGTGTGAGTGGTCCAGTTCTCACCCGGAGGAAAAAATGTGTGTGAAATCTTATGGGACTTAACTGCTAAGGTCATCAGTCTTTAAGCTTGCACACTACTCATCCTAAATTATCCTAAGGACAAACACACACACACACACCCATGCTCGAGGGAGAACTCGAACCTCCGCCGGGACCAGCCGCACAGTCCATGACTGCAGCGCCGAAGACCGCTCGGCTAATCCAGCGCGGGTCACACCCGGGGACGTCAGTGACACAGTGATATCTGAAATATCGTTTATTTATAGCGTAAGGTGTACAAAGTTATAAGTGTCTTAAGAGTGGTGGGCAACAGCCAGGTATAAATGCGTGTGCCACGAAAAAGTGATGATGTCCACAAATGTAATGTATTGCGAATACATAGAAAGAAGGATCCTTTATTGTATGATTATATGATAGCGGAACAAACACTGGTAGCAGTTACTTCTGTAAAATATCTGGGAGTATGCGTGCGGAACGATTTGAAGTGGAATGATCATATAAAATTAATTGTTGGTAAGGCGGGTGCCAGGTTGAGATTCATTGGGAGAGTGCTTAGAAAATGTAGTCCATCAACAAAGGAGGTGGCTTACAAAACACTCGTTCGACCTATACTTGAGTATTGCTCATCAGTGTGGGATGCGTACCAGATCGGGTTGACGGAGGAGATAGAGAAGATCCAGAGAAGAGCGGCGCGTTTCGTCACAGGGTTATTTGGTAACAGTGATAGCGTTACGGAGATGTTTAATAAACTCAAGTGGCAGACTCTGCAAGAGAGGCGCTCTGCATCGCGGTGTAGCTTGCTCGCCAGGTTTCGAGAGGGTGCGTTTCTGGATGAGGTATCGAGTATATTGCTTCCCCCTACTTATACCTCCCGAGGAGATCACGAATGTAAAATTAGAGAGATTAGAGCGCGCACGGAGGCTTTCAGACAGTCGTTCTTCCCGCGAACCATACGCGACTGGAACAGGAAAGGGAGGTAATGACAGTGGCACGTAAAGTGCCCTCCGCCACACACCGTTGGGTGGCTTGCGGAGTATGAATGTAGATGTAGATGTAGATGTAGACAGCGAATCGTGAGGTCAGTGCCACAGCCGCCTGCTGTGCTGGTGGCAGGACGACGAGAAGTCAGCTACCAAATGTCCTCTGATAGAGTGTGACTGCCACATGAACACTCTCGAAAGAAGGCCGTCGCATTCCCAAGTGGGTCCATGATGTCGGTTACCGTGAGGACTACAGAGCCTGTTCATCGCCCACGGATCGATCAAGACTGGAGCAGATGATCAGGAGTCGGCCAAGTGGCTGCGTGAATGCGCCACGCCTTGTCAGTGTGGAGATGGCAGCTTGCAGATCATCTGCAACGACCCATAATGGCGGAGGGCTGGCCGCACCCCATTCTTCTCATCTGTCATCAACCAATAGGCAGAAACAGCGTAACACAACTGCAATATACTTACGGGTTGGCTGCATCTCGGTCTTGAAGTTAGCAAACATGTAGCAGGGAGGTCATCATCGTTCGGCTTGTCGTGATTTCATTTGAGCTCAATAGACTGTCATTCCCTCAGATTCTAGGGACATGGACAAAATGTCAGCACAACTGAATATGTCTTTGATCTCTAAAAGCTTCGTTATTCAATGAGCCGAGGCTGCAAATATGACCCAGTGGTCCTCGGTGTATCAGCGCATTTGCCTTCGTTTATCAGACCCGTCAGCGCTCTTTGCTTCGCTGTGATAATTCAATAGTTATTCTGGGTCACCAATCTCGGGTGTCGCATCATATATCCGCAAAATAACTTAAGAAAAGTGCGGGGTCATCAAAAGAAAAAAGAGAGAGCAGTCCTAAGATAACATCACCGAACAACGTAAGATAACTTACACCGTGAGATGCGTGGCCACCGCACACTGTGATTACAGGTGACAGTTATATGTGAGGCCGAGATACGGAGTGACATGGTGGTAGGAGGCAGTCATACACGAAAATTAGCTACCGTCGTATTACAAAGGAACTTGAAGCTATCTAGTGGCGGATAGCATAATAGGTGACCCACTAAACAGAACGTTAACAAATTGTGGAAACATGATATATAAGTGAAAAAAGGGGGTTAAATGTACATAGTCAAAATATTAAAATAAGTTGAAAATATGTACTTGGGCATAAATAGTGAAAGTGCCCAACTATCCGTTAAAAATGGTATTTTTTGGCTATCTGGTGCGCCACCAGTATTTCACTGTGAATTACCTGAACGTATCAGCCTCACATTTGTAGATGGGTCGCGAATCCCCGCTATTAATATAACAGACGAGTGTTGAATGTTCTAATTCTCATATTATAATTTCTTCATTTTCCTTTTTCAAGTCTTGTGCACGTGAAAATGGGATTGTAATTGAACAAAATCGGTCGCAATTTTGAACCAATAAAGCTATTTACAATGGAAGCTATTAACAGTCTGAAGCTACTATGAAGCTCAGTTACGAATGTCTTTATAACCAAATCTTACGCATTAAAGTACCGTGTGGAGCAGCTAGAACGTACTACAAGTTTCTCAACTTACGCAAAACCATCCTTTCGACATCAGCTCCCATTTCTTTTAAAAAGAGGTATCACAAGTACAGTGTCATTTTCTGTTTTATCAAACTATTGTTTAACAGAACCAACAGTAGTTCACCACATTATGTACATCTGCGGATCAAAACAGCCATTTAAATAGAAATAATGTTTTTAAATTCTAAAAAAGTCTTTTTATGTAACGAAATTTACATTCTAAATTAGGGACTGGCTAAAGAACTTAATTCTTACAATTTTGATTTTACATAAACGCATGTCATACGTATTATTGATAACCTTTTTTCACGAGAGGAGGCTTAAGGTTAGGAGTGAGGTTTGACCAGCTAGAACCTATAAAAATTCTGAAATGAAACTTTCGTTTGCACAAGAAATTTGAAAACTGTTCTAGTATTGATTTTAATTATGACAAAATGGGTTTATTAAACATTAGTCAGTCCTACAATACCAGTGTCGAATTTTACGACAAGGCAACTACAGCCGGCCGGAGTGTCCGTGCTGTTCTAGGCACTACAGTCTGGAGCCGAGCGACCGCTACGGTCGCAGGTTCGAATCCTGCCTCGGGCATGGATGTGTGTGATGTCCTTAGGTTAGTTAGGTTTACTTAGTTCTAAGTTCTAGGCGACTGATGACCTCAGAAGTTAAGTCGCATAGTGCTCAGAGCCATTTGAACCATTTTGCAACTACATCACTTGTACTTTACACTATTGACACCTCGGAACAAGTTACATGTGATGCCTCTGCTACAAATCATATCACTCCTAAGCTTAATAAGGTATTAAAAAAAAAGACAGAATGGGCAGAACCAGGATTCCGTAGGACCTCTGAGCTCACCATTTCTTAGAAAAGAGCATGTCACTTTAAGTACAATTAATAAAAAAGCCTTGAGCTTAACCAAGTTCTCATCACATATGCGTACAGGGGCCATATGTCTGTTATATGAAACTGATTGCATGCAATAAGCTCTGAATTTTATCCTTTTCATTACAACTCGTTTTGCCCTTTTGCCTTTTGATTCTTCTGCTAAACTCGTGTCTGTTGCAGAAAGTAATTAAAAAAATAGAATTTTTTAATCCCTTTTTCCAAAAGAAGTCCTTTGTGCCTATGGACACTAAGTCACCCACCAATTGTTGATGCAATCTGTTCTCGTGATTAGCTAAAGAGCTAAATTGGTTCCTGAGGTAGCATTATTATTTTCGCATCTGTAATACTAAGAAAAATAGGGACGACTTCATCAGACTTTTAAATCAGACCACCATTGCCCATGACACTTACTTAGTTAGATTGAATGTCACCAACATGTATACAAACATCTCTACCAATGTAGTTTCCTTGATTATAGAATCAACATTAATGTTGCACGCTATCTTCGAGTTGCAATAAATTGATAAATTTCTCTCTTTCATAAATATCACAAGGGGTGTTCAATAAATAATGCAACATATTTTTTTTCTGGAAGCTGGGTAGCTTTATTCGGGATTCCAATACACCGTAGTATGCCCTTCTCTTTTGGTTACAAAAGCCTATTTTTCAACATAATCTCCTCTTAATACGACGGCCTTACGCCACCTTACGGAGAAGGCCTGTATTTCAACATGGTATCACTCTAACGGTCGACGTCAGAGTCAACGCCTTGCTGCGCCAATAACTTGCCCATCATCCATGTACTGCTTCCGACGGAGTGCATGTTCATTGGGCTAATCAGATGAAGTCGACACGTGTGTCACCGGCCTGTAGGCTATGTGAGAAAGAAAGAGGAAGAACAGTCCAATGAAGTTTTTTTGAGTTCTTCTCGGATGCGCAGACTTGCGTTATCAAGCACAAGGAGAAGTTCGTTTGAATTTTTGTGGCGACGAACACGCTGTAGTCGTTTCTTCAATTTCCTTAGGGTAGCTCAATACACGTGAGAGTTGATTTTACACCATGATGGAGGACAACGAACAGTGAGGTTGCAGCTACGACATTTTTCTTCGGATCAGGGTGGCGTGGCGCCACTCCATGGATTGCCTTTTTGTTTCCGGTTAGAAGCGGTGAACCCGTGTTTCATCGCCCTTGACGATGTTCTACAAAAATTGTCACGATAAACCTCGTAACGCGCAAGCAACTGCGCGCAGATGGCCCTTCGTCGCTGTTTATAATTTTCCGTTATACAGCGAGAAACTCATCGAGCACACACCTTTGCGTACTAGTGTAGAAATATGCCAGCACTGCCATCAGAGACGTACAGTCACGCACCGAGTTGTTTGCTTGTGATCCGTCTATGAACTCGATTGAGAGTTCAGATGGTTCAATTGTCTCCAAGCACTATGGGACTTAACATCTGAGTTCATCAGTCCCTAGAATTAGAAATATTTAAACCTAACTAACCGAAGGTCGTCACACACATCCACGTCCGAGGCAGGCTTCGAAGCTGCGACTGTAACAGCAGCGCGGTTCCGGACTGAAGCACCTAGAAACGTTTCTACATTGGAGGAGTCACAGCTGTGGGCCCCGGTCGGCACCCGGGAGATTGGACAGGTCTGCGCGGCCGTGTAACGATGATGACAGATGTCTCGCCCCTACAACTCACCCCGCTTTTGTTCGCTGACCGGTCTCTGTAGACGTTCCGCAAGTGCCTATGAGTATCCGCAAGGCCCTGATACTCGGCCAAAGGAAGCGCAATGACATCTTTCTGGTTGGAACGCACTTCCATTACAGACGCACTTTTGAAGACTACGTATAGCGCAGCCACCTTTCGGAATTTCATGAATCTATAGGGGTTGGAGTGGGAATGTTCCATGACGTCACACAACAAATTACGCAATTTTCAACTGTAATTGGCCGAGAAGAAAAAGATGTTGCATTACTTAGTAAACGCCCTTCGTACTTTAATAACGTTATATACAAGCAGACAGAAGAGTTGGCCATGGGATCTTCCTTAGCTGGGGTTACTGCCAATATTTTTGTCAACAACGGTGAGCACCAATTTTCCCCCTTACCTCTATATCAATGTTTGCCACAAATGTTACTTCTCTACAGTGGTACTAAGAACCAAGTACAGCAGTTCCACCAAGATCTGAACATGACATTTTCGTTAGAGCACCACAATAACTTTACGTTACTGTTTTTTATATTTAAAAATCATTTTGCAAAACAAAAAGATTACCTATAAAATTTTTACGAAAGAAACTGTGACTGACCGTGTAATTCACCACAATGCTAGGACCCACAACAGGCACACTGGCTCAGCCATTTGTCAAATTACCACTGTCTCTACACCGGTCACACAGAGAGCACTTTTAACATGCGACTGAAGGAACATCAGTCCTCAGCTCGTGGTCTAGTGGCTAGCATTGCTCCCTCTGGATCACGGAGTTCTTGTTTCGATTCCCTGCCGGGTCGCTGACTTTCTCCACTCGGGGGTTGGGCGTTTGTGTTGTCATCATTTTCAACATCATTCTGGAGAGGTGGCGTGACTGGACTGTGAAAATATTGGGAATTTGTACGAGAGCTGATAACAGCGCGGTAGAGAGCCCCACAAACCAAATATTTTATTTATTTATTTATTTATTTATTTATTGTTCCGTGGGACCACATTGAGGAGAAGTCTCCATGGTCATGGAACGAGTCAATACATGAAATTATAACACGATTGTAGAAACAGATAAAATGAAATATAAGAAACATATTCAGTTGTAGATTGTAGAAACACATAAAATGAAATATAAGAAACATATTCAGGCGACAAGTCGTTAGTTTAAACAAAGAAAATCAAGAATGTAACACTGGAATTTGCTTAATTTTTTAGCTCTTCCAGGAGCTCCTCGACAGAATAGAAGGAGTGAGCCATGAGATAACTCTTCAGTTTAGACATGAAAGCGTTTGGGCTACTGCTAAGATTTTTGAGTTCTTGTGGTAGCTTACTGAAAATGGATGCAGCAGGATAGTGCACTCCTTTCTGCACAAGAGTCAAGGAAGTGCATTCCAGATGCTGATTTGATTTCTGCCTAGTATTAACTGAGTGAAAGCTGCTAACTCTTGGAAATAAGCTAATATTGCTAACAACAAACGACATTAAAGAAAATATATACTGTGAGGGCGATGTCAAAATTCCCAGACTATTGAATAGGGGTCGACAAGAGGTTTTCGAATTTACACCACACATAGCTCGAACAGCCCGTTTTTGAGCCAAATATAACCGTTTTGAATCAGAAGAATTACCCCAAAAAATAATACCATATGACATAAGCGTATGAAAATATGCGAAGTAGACTACGTTTCGTGTTGAAATGTCACTTATTTCAGATACTGTTCTAATGGTAAATAAAGCGGCATTTAGTTTCTGAACAAGATCCTGAACATGGGCTTTCCACAACAGCTTACTATCTATCCGTACGCCTAGGAACTTGAACTGTTCCGTCTCGCTTATAACATGTCCATTCTGTCTGATTAAAATATCAGTTTATGTTGAATTGTGAGTTAGAAACTGTAAAAACTGAGTCTTACTGTCATTTAGCATCAAATTATTTTCCACAAGCCACGAACTTATTTCATGAACTACATTATTTGATAATGTTTCAATATTACACACAAGATCCTTCACTACCAAGCTGGTGTCATCAGCAAACAGAAATATTTTTGAATCACCTGTAATACTAGAAGGCATATCATTTATATAAATAAGAAACAGCAGTGGCCCCAGCACCGACCCTTGGGGAACGCTTCATTTAACAGTGCCCCATTGGGACTGAACATCATTACCACTCTCAATATTGCGGAGAATTACCTTCTGCTTTCTGTTCTTAAAGTAAGAGGTGAACCAATTGTAAGCTACTCCCCTTACTCCATAATGTTCCAACTTCTGCAGTAATATTTTGTGGTCAACAAAGTCAAAAGCCTTCGTTAAATCAAAGAAAACACCTAACGTTCGCAACCTTTTATTTAATCCGTCCAAAACCTCACAGAGAAAAGAGACTATAGCATTTTCAGTTGTTAAGCCATTTCTAAAACCAAACTGTACATTTGACAGCAAATTATGTGAATTTAAATGCTGCAGTAACCTTGTAATACAACCCTCTGGTTAACTTTAGCAAACACCGATGGCATAGAAATAGGTCTATAATTGTCAACATTATCCCTGGCTCCCTTTTTATAAAGTGGCTTCACTACCGAGTACTTTAATCGGTCGGGAAACCGACCACTCCTAAAGGAAAAGTTACGGATATGGCTAGGTACTGGGCTAACATACATAGAACAATACTTCAGTATTCTGCTAGATAACCCGTCATATCCATGAGAGTTCTTCGTCTTTAGTGACTTAATTATTAACTCAATCTCCCTCTTGTCAGTATCACGTAGGAGCATTTCAGGTAACAGTCTCGGAACACTTTTTTCTACGAACGCTATATGATTCCCTGTTGGGACTAGGTTTCTATTTAGTTCATCTGCTATATTCAGAAAGTGATTATTAAATACTGTACATATATGCGACTTATCAGTAACACGGACATTCCCACTACGCACTGATTCTATATCCTCGACCTGTCTCTGCAGACCAGCCACTTCCTTTACGACTGACCATATGGTTTTAATTTTATCCTGAGACTTAGCTATTCTATCTGCATACCACATAATTTTTGCCTTCCTAATAACTTTTTTAAGCACCTTACTATACTGTTTGTAATGGGCTGCTGCATTTAGATTGTGACTGTTTCTAACGTTTTGATACAATTGCCACTTTCTTCTACAAGATATTCTTATCCCTTTAGTCAGCCACCCAGGCTGCCTGTTTGTGCTAGTACCCTGTTTTGAACTTTCTAACGGAAAGCAACTTTCAAAGAGCACGAGAAAAGTCTTGAGGAAAGCATTATATTTATCGTCTACTGTATCAGCACTATAAACATCTTGCCACTCTTGTTCCTTGATAAGGTTTACAAAAGTCTCTACAGCAAGTGGATCAGCTTTTCTAAAAAGTTGGTAACTACATTTAACATGTGTTGCAGCACAAAAATCTTTTAGACTTAAAATTTGTGCATCATGATCTGAAAGGCCATTCACCTTTTTGCTAACAGAATGCCCTTCTAGTAATGAGGAATGAACAAAAATATTGTCTATGGTTGTTCTACTGTTCCCTTGCACTCTCGTTGGAAAGAATACGGTTTGCATAAGATTATATGAATTAAGGAGGTATACCAGCATCCTTTTCCTTGCACACTCACTTAGACAATTTATATTGAAGTCACCACATATAATTAACTTTTTGTGTTTCCTATAAAGTGAACCAAGAACCTCCTCTAGCTTTAGCAAAAATGTTGTGAAATCGGAGTCTGGGGATCTATAAATAACAACAGTAAGAAGTTTAGCTCCACTAAATTTAACCACACCTGCACAACATTCAAACACCTTTTCAGTGTAGGTCTTTGAAACATCAATTGCCTCAAATGGGATACCGTTTTTCACATACTTGGCTATTCCCCCACTCCGCAAAGAGCTCCTAGAAAAGCTGCCAGCCAACCTGTATCCTGGTAAAGGAAGACTCTGAATTATCTCCTTATTTAAGAAGTGCTCAGATATACCAATAATTTCAGAGTCAACATCTATAAGCAGTTCACTAACTTTATCTCTAATGCCTTGTATATTTTGATGAAATATACTAATTCCCTCATTAATCGGATACCTAAGCCTTGTCGAAAGTGGTTTCTTTGTTAGAGAGACTTCCCTTAAGCAGGAATACCTGTCAGCTGACTTCAGTCTAGAAAAGGTACAGCTCTAACACCCACAACTACCGGAATTTTCCCATGAGTGATCCCACCACCCCCACCTATGCTGTCACCTATAAGCTTTGCCAACCTCCCCTTTCCATACCTGTTGAGGTGCAGGCCATGTCTAGTGAAACCCGTCCTGCTGATGGACTCCACCGACACTACTGAAATGTGACTCATGCCTTCTGTCATCAGCGCACCCATAAGTCTCATATTTTTACGCCTGACGGCTGTATTAAGATGAGGCCGATCGTGATGCTGAAACAGTTCCACGAAATGCACATTCGTGTTGCCAGTCTGAGTGGCTATCTTTTCCAGGTCACCATCTATGTCATACTCCCCATCCCTATCAATACTATTACCAGCCCCACCCACAATCACTACCTGATCCTCTTTAGTAAAATCCCTACATAACCCCCCTATGTTAAAAGTCACCTGAGCCAATCCTGCATTAGGCTTCACAATGCTGGTGACCTGGTACTCACTCCCTAAAACTTCCTGCAACTGCTGGCCTACACCTCTACCATGAAAACTACCTAACAGCAGAACCTTCTTCTTTCTCTTAGACTTTGCAACTGTCCTAGCCACCGTAACTGCTGAGGTCTGCTGCATACTTCCTACATCTACAGCTACTAGAGATTCCTCTCCACTAGACTCTGACAGTTGGTCATATCTATTACAAACACCAATAGTAAAACTATCTGAAAATCTCCTTCTCCTAGCAGATCTCTTGCCAACAGCCAGCTCCCATTCCCCAACCCCCTTCTCCCTCCTCATGCTATCTAGCTCCTCCTGTGCGTTTTTCAACTGCACCTGAAGGGCACAGATCTTACGCTCCTGCTCTTCTATCAACTTACTCTTGCTACATAACCTACAGTTCCAGGAGAGGATCTCACCAGAATGCCCACTGGCTTCCCGACTGCATTTCCCCCAGTAAAAATACTTCGAACAAGTCTCACACCGCAATCCACTACTCACGAACCTACGGCAAAGCCCACACTTCTCACTCATGGTAAAATTTTACAGTTATTGAAACAAGAAAACAACTTTATCGAAGTTCCGCTACTACAATAAGATGTTAAAAATTGACTACAATAATCACAAACTTGCTCTACAACGGAAGTAACTACTATTATTGACAGTATTAATCAACAACAAATGAGAATATAACAAAATACTAACACAGAAAGAAAATCAAACGTCTAATGACAGTAACGAGACTGAAAGCAGTTCGCAAAAATTTCTTCTGAAGTTATTTCACCTGAAAACACCAAGAACACCGGTTGAAGACTACTAAAGTTCCTAAATAAACTACTATACACAAACAATTAATTAGTACTTAGCTTTCGATGCGCCGCTACAGCTGCAACTGGTCAGCGCGGAAAGTAAACACGGGTAAGAGGTTAAGTTGCTCGATACGAAACACTCACAAATATCAGGTCACAACACAAGAAAGGCAGACGTGAATGAAGAAACCACTAATAAGTCATTTACATAGTAAATATCATCACAAAAACCGTTAAAATATATATCTGAAACCTAAAAATATATGAAAACTTAGAGAGCGATCTCACACGCAGTCACGCGCTTATGACGTCACACCAAAGAGTCATCACAATCATCAAGGAACATCACGAACTTAACAATTCTATGTTGACTTGCTCTAGTCATTTGAAAGCTTATGAGTTCTCATTTCGTGACATAAACACCAATTTGAGTATCCTTCATCGTCACCATAAAGGCTGCATCCTTAATTTATTAGACTAAACAGAAATTCTGCTATGCTTTAACAAGAACCCTTTAACTACTCTTAACAAGCAAACCACGATGAAGCATGTTTATCTTATAAATAATTATTCCTTTATGCAATAGCGCTCAGACTTCACCAATATCCTCTTCCAACTTTCCTCTCAAAGGCATTGTATTTTCCTTTGAATCCCTTTAATTTTACTCGCCTAATTGATACTATTTTTATTGAGTGGATACTTAATGTCGTTATGTTTATTTTAATTTTATCCAGCTTGTCATTATTAGCTCATTTTTAAATTTTATGTTGTATAGCATTTATAACCGATGGTTGGGCACTCTCACTGTTCATGCCATGTAAATATTTTTCACTTTATTTATATATTAATATATAGACGATGTACATTTAACCATCTTCTATTCACTAATGTAAAATGTATTCACCATTTGCTAACGTCTGGGCTAGACGGTCATCTCTTCCGCCATTCACCACCAGGCGGCTTCACTTTTCCTCGTAATATGACAGTCGTTAATTTTCGTGGGCGGCTGCATTCTACCATCGCGTCCTTCCGTATCTGGGCTTCACGTGCGGATGTCATCTTTCCGCAGCCTAGTGTTCGCAGCGTGCGGCGGCCACGTGCCTCACGGTGTTCGTTATCTTACGTTGTTAGGTGACGTTCTCTTTAGTACTTTCCTCCCATTTTTCTTCCTTTGGCTGCTCGCATTTCTTAAGTTATTGTGGGGCTATCTGTTACGAGCCGCATGTTTTCATTATGAATAACCTCACCTTATCAGCCTCATATTTATAGCTGGACAGTGAATCCACACTACTTTTATAAAAAAAAATAGCGTCAAGTCATATACAATCGCTTATTATAGTTTCTTCATTTTCCCTTTTGCAGTTTTGTACACTTGAAGATGGGCTCATAACTTCCCGAGACCGATCGTGCTTCTGAACCACGATGTAGCACGTTTCTCTTCTAAATAATTATTCCTTTCTGCAATAACGCTCAGTCTTCACCAATACACGTCACCATTTACAACTGAAGCGGTTAATTATCAGGTTCTGCAGTGAATTTCAGATGCGGAAGTCCTTATAACCAACTCTTACGCATTCTGTCCATATTTGGTTTTGCAGTGGCGCTCGGGTTTGAAGTTTTATAGCGTTACCTCACAGTGTTGTGTAATGTATCATGGCAACGTTTGCGTTTCTGCCTCCCTTCGTCTGACAATGTGTGGCAAAGGTCGCCTCTTGCCCTCACGTCTGTTTCATTGGTCATACACCTTGTTGACATTCCGACTGGCACATGGGTCCAGACCTAACCTTCTCCGTTCTAAGCGCGCCTGGCAGAACTTCAACAAAATTTAAACATGTGTACTAAAATTATTCTTGTGAAGAACAGACTGATGATGTTTGGTCACTACTTCATTCTAGTGACTAATTTTAGAATCATATGAAGAAAATGCGCTAGACACTAACATAATCTGTTTCCGCCACCGAGTTAAGTGGCGCAGTAGTTAGCACACTGGACTCGCATTCGGGAGGCCGGCGGCTCAATCCCGCGTCCGGCCATCATGATTTAGGCTTTCCATGATTTCCCTAAATCGCTCCAGGCTAACGCCGGGATGGTTCCTTTGAAAGGACACGACCGACTTCCTTCCCTCATCCGATGAGACCGATGACCTCGCTGTTTGGTTTCCTCCCCCTAACAACACAACCCTATTTCCACCATTTTATACATATTTTGTTGTTGCTAGAGATGAGTTTTTGCTTTGTGTGTCAATTCTAAATACTCCACGTTTTACGTATTTAAGTTCTATATCACATAATGAAGATATTTGAGATATAGTCTTATTTCTTCAGTTACAGAATTTTGTGACAAATAAAATGGTACATGTTTTGAAAACTAAATAACGTGTGGACAGGCTATACCTCGTAATACGTGCACGATCTTGTACCTTGAAACAGAAGGTCTTTTACGGTGGAACACGGGATTTTGCCAGTTAATTTAGTATGGTTAATTTCTTAATAGTTTCGCCTGTCCAGTAGGAAATGGACATTTGTGTTAGTTTCGAATGGCTTCCGTTTCAAAATATGTTTAATTTGTAACTGTATTTTAATAATAAATGTGCGTAGTTTGTTTTCACTTACTGTTTGCTATTGTGTAGCAGAGTAATAAGGAAACAAATAGATTATTAAATACAGTATTGATAAGACTGTCAATTAAAGGTGAATGTCATCATTTAGAAACTGAATAATAACTTCCGTTAATGAGCTGCAAAGTTTCCCAAGGTGCAACACTCTCCGTTACAAAGAGCTGCAAAAAAAAAAAAAAAAAAAAAAAAAAACTGAAATTTGGAAGCACGTCAAAATGCTTCGTAGATCTGACTATAGCTCATAATGCCAAAAATAGCAGGCCACAACCTCACACCTATTTCCAAGTGGGTTATAAGCAGATAGAACGAAAAATTAGTCACCCGCAGGAAACATGACGCTTATGCCGTAAAACACAACGATTAGCGTTTGTAATGATGTAGGTACGGCGAAGAAGATATACCGATCCGACTAAAGCCACTCGTTTGTGAATAAATCTGACATTGTCAGAATAGAAGAAAACGATAGTAAGCAGATAATAAAATATGAAATTATAGAAAATTGAAAAACTTTCTACAGAACTGTTTAAAACTTTTCACAAATTATCTATGTACTGTCTTAATTCCCACTAACATTTTATTTTTTATTTTTTACGAAGCGGTGACCAGTTTAGGTAGCTTAACTTCCATCCACTAGTCTGAGAATAGAGAAACCAAAAGAAAAATTGCCTTAAGTAACAATTATGTAAAAATTTCTTTTGGTTTACTTTTAAAAAATTACAGGGAATTAATTTATCACTTGTAGCATTATAAATGCAATTAGCAGCGTACAACACCGCTGCATAGTCCGTAACATTCCTATTTTAAATCTTCAGATAAAATCTCTTATATTCAGCCTAACACGAACACAAATGCAAATATATCGTGTACTTATAAACGAATAAGCAAAAAGAAAATAGTTATTTAGAAGAAAAACAGATTTATTGAACGTACCACTCTATCTCTGACAGCATTTGAAGCAGGGATCCTATACAGTGAAACGTCACTGTAATTATTTTTGTTACAAACAGCAACAGCACACAGTAACGACTGACTGGAACGAAAATAATTACATGGACGTTTTTCTGTCCTCCCTCCTGCTCCTTCTCCTCCTCCTCCTCCTCCTCTTCCTCCTCCCTCCTGTCTTTATCCTTTTCCTTCTTCACTCTGTTTGTCTGTGTGTCTGTCCATCTCGTCCAGCCTCTGCCCGCTGAATATTATCACCCCTAACACAATAGGTTTCTGGCTCTTACTCCCACAGTATTTATTGATGGATAGTAAGTAGTATGTCAACCAAGTTAGGTTAAAATCGATCCAGGGGTTTCGGCGGAGCATTTGACCTACGGCTTTGCATCTGTGCACACCTGCCATATAGTTCACATGTATATAACAGATTTCACTCATATTCGTACACATATTTCACCCGTATCTTCAGCGAATTTCGCACTGCAGTTTCGTTTTTACACAGGTCAGTGTTTATGACGTCATGTCTCCTGAACTATGAATTTATCAGTGATAGAATTTTGCTGATACAGGCCGAGGTATATGTGGATAATGTTCGAGGAATGTGTTGCAATAAAGTTAATAGTAAAGAAGTAATAAATTTTATCATGATGCATGGTACGGCCGTTTATGATGTCATACCTAATGTACTGTCTGACATAAAATGATTTATTTTTGCAGGTGCATTCAATGACATACGTAAATACTTTCTACATATCCTCTTCAGAATAGGTTTTGTAGAAAAGATGCAATAAATTTAAAGGTCGTGCCTCATGCCACAGTTTTAATGCATGAACTGCATGAACAGCGAGAAACTTTTTCCGTTTTATCATTTTGATAGCGGTGTCAGCGAGAAAAATATTTTAAAGGTTTGAAATTATATGTAAAGATTGTTGTAAGTCTTAAAGTGATCTCATTCTCATATCATAGATGAATATAATTTGGCTATTTGCGCATCGGGAGCTACGCATCCTTTTCCCCCACCACCACCCTTTTGAAGAGTAGGTGGTTGTTATCCTCACAGTGGTTCTTTCCAGACAGATATGTGTAGCAAACCTGGTTGAAATCCGTCCACTGGTTTAGGAGGAGATGTGGAACACAAATACACACATACATATACGTTTACAACATTTATGGATTTCCTTAGGTCCTACAATATAACTATGCTAACGTTTTAGTAGCTGGCTATACGCTGCTGTACAATAAAAGTTTTTCACATTTGAAAGTTTTCTCTCGGCGATAGAGAAATATCCATGGGTTTTGGCCACATCCTGTCATCATTTATTTCATGTAGACATTTATCAGTGTTGGTGGTATTAGGACCTTAACGACAAAAATTACGTATACAGTGGGTATTATTACTTAAGCACATAATGCTAATACAATACTCCTATTACGGATACTTGTACGTTATTGGTGTGTGCTTCAGAGAGTCTTCTCATCGTTGGCCGTCGAAATACAGCTCAGTAGAGTGTTGTCTCACCTCACTTTCCTTGTTTTCTGTTCATTTGCATCTGAGAAAGATGCACACCTCTTTTGTCACATGACAGTTCTGGATTCTATATTTATTATTTAGCCGGCCGAAGTGGCCGTGCGGTTAAAGGCGCTGCAGTCTGGAACCGCAAGACCGCTACGGTCGCAGGTTCGAATCCTGCCTCGGGCATGGATGTTTGTGATGTCCTTAGGTTAGTTAGGTTTAACTAGTTCTAAGTTCTAGGGGACTAATGACCTCAGCAGTTGAGTCCCATAGTGCTCAGAGCCATTTGAACCATTTATTATTTATCATAACGGCATTTTTTCGTAGCCAGCAATATTTTGGTGCGTGCATATCCTATAATTGATCACCTCATTGTTCCGCGATGACCCCGTGATTCCTCTTGGCCCTATTTTATCCTCTTCCGTTTACTATTACTGTGCTAGACCTAGCGACAGTATTGTTATTGGCCTTCTTTCTCATTCTTTGAGCGTGGGTATTGTCATTGCTAGTCTCTTTTGTTGACTGTCGTCTATAGTCTCGCCTTATTTGTTTTGAGACACCATCTGTCCAAAGATTAAGAGTATCTAAATACTCTTTTACTCTGTATCCTAGCTGTTTTGGTTACTTCATACTTACTTCGCGATCTTAACTATGCCATTAAGTAGGGTATATACTGTTACAATATGATACCCATTTCGTTATCGTTACAAACGATTCCTCTCTTGGCAGTTAGGACATAACATTAACTGAATTTTCCGTCCATACTTTGCATAACATAATCATAATATTAAATAGTAAACACTTTCTGATGTTCTACAAAATTATATTTATCTGGTTACGAAAAAACTTTCGGGTTCTCAGGCAATCTTCACGTGGCAAATGAAAGTTGCAAATACAGGAACAATGTTGTACGACTTACGAAGATATAATTTAACAGAAGATACAAAATACACGAAAATGATAAGATGTGCAGTATTTACATAGGAAAGTATTACATTTTTGTCATGTAGAAATAATTGCATTAACTAAAAAAGACAACAATGCTTTTCGTGGAGATGTTGCTGTTGTTGTGGTTTCAGTCCAGAGACTGGTTTGATGCAGCTCTCCTTGATACTCTTTCCTGTGCAAGCTTCTTCATCTCCCAGTACCTACTGCAACCTACAGCCTTCTGAATCTGCTTACTGTATTCATCTCTTGGTCTCCCTCTACGATTACTCCCCTCCATGCAGCCCGCCAATATTACAACTGTGACCTCTTGATGATTCAGAACACGTCCTACCACCCGATCCCCTCTTCTAGTCTAGTTATGCCTCAAATTTCTCTTCTCCTCATTTATATTCAGTAGCTCCTCATTACTAATGTGATCAACCCATCTAATCTTCAGCATTCTTCTGTAGCACCACATTTCGAAAGCTTCTATTCTCTTCTTGTCTAAACTATTTATCGTCCATGTTTTACTTCCATACATAGCTACACTCCATACAAATACTTTCAGAAACGACTTGCTGACACTTAAATATATACTCGATGTTAAGAAATTTCTCTTCTTCAGAAACGCTTTCCTTGCCATTGCCAGTCTACATTTTATATCCTCTCTACTTCGACCATCATCAGTCATTTTGCTCCCCAAAAAGCAAAACTCGTCTACTACTGCAAGTGTCTCATTTCCTAATCTAATTCCCTCACCATCACCCGATTTAATTCAAATACATTCCATTATCCTCGTATTCCTTTTGTCGATATTCGTCTTATATCCTCCTTGCAAGACATTGTCCATTCCGTTCAATTGATCTTCCAGGTACTTTGCTGTCTCTGACAGAATTACCATGTCATCGGCAAACCTAAAGTTTTTATTTCTTCTCCGTGGATTTTAATTCCTACTCCGAATTTTTCTTTTGTTTCCTTTACTGCTTGCTCAATATACAGACTGAATGACATCGGTGAGAGGCTACAACCCTGTCTCACTCCCTTCCCAACCACTGCTTCCGTTCCATGCCCCTCGACTCTTATAACTGCCTTCTGGTTTCTGTACAAACTGTAAATAGCCTTTCGCTCCCTGTATTTTACCCCAGTCACCTTCAGAATTTGAAAGAGAGTATTTCAGTCACCATAGTCAAAAGCTTTCTCTAAGTCTACAAATGCTAGAAACTTAGGTTTGCCTTTCCTTAATCTATCTTCTAAGATAAGTCGAAGGTCAGTATTGCCTCACGTGTTCCAATATTTCTACGGAATCCAAACTGATCTTCCCCGAGGTCGGCTTCTACCAGTTTTTCCATTCGTCTGTAAAGAATTCCTGTTAGTATTTTGCAGCCGTGACTTATTAAACCGATAGTTCGGTAATTTTCACATCTGTCAACACCTGCTTTCTTTGGGATTGGAATTATTATATTCTTCTTGAAGTCTGAGGGCAGTTCGCCTGTCTGATACATCTTGCTCACCAGGACTGGCTCTCCCAAGACTATCAGTACTTCTAATGCAATGTTGTCTACTTCCGGTGTCTTGTTTCGACTTGGGTCTTTCGGTGCTCTGTCAAATTCTTCACGCAGTATCATATCTCCCATTTCATGTTCATCTATGTCCTGTTCCATTTCCATTATATTGTTCTGAAGTACATCAATCCTGTACAAAATTGGTTCAAATGGCTCTGAGCACTATGGGACTTGACCTCTGTGGTCATCAGTCCCCTAGAACTTAGAACTACTTAAACCTAACTAACCTAAGGACATCACATACAGTCATGCCCAAGGCAGGATTCGAACCTGCGACCGTAGCGGTCACGCGGTTCCAGACTGAAGCGCCTAGAACCGCACGGCCACAGCGTCCGGCACCCTTGTACAGACCCTCTATATACTCCTTCCACCTTTCTGCTTTCCCTTCTTTGCACAGAACTGGGTTTCCACCTGACCTCTTGATATTCATACAAGTGGTTCTCTTTTCCCCAAATGTGTCTTTAATCTTCCTGTAGGCAGTATCTATCTTACCTCTAGTGATATATACCTCTACATCCTTACATTTGTCCTCTAGCCAACCCTGCTTAGCCGTTTTGCACTTCCTGTCGCTCTCATTTTTGAGACGTTTATATTCCTTTTTGCCTGTTTCTACGAGCCCTCGTCTTATTACCTACTTGATCCTCTGTTGCCTTCACTATTTCATCTCTCAAATCTACCCATTCTTCTTCTACTGTATTTCTATCCCCCGTTCTTGTCAATAATTCCCTAAATCTCTCTCTGAAACTCTCTACAACCTCTGGTCCTTTCAGTTTATTCGGGTCCCATCTTCTTAACTTCCCCACGTTTTGGCAGTTTCTTCAGTTTTGATCTACTGCTCGTAACCAATAGATTGTTGTCAGAGTCCACATCTGCCCCTTTAAATGTCTTACAATTTAAAACCTGGTTTCTAAATCTCTGTCTTACCATTATATAATCTACCTGAAACCTTCCAGTGTGTCCATGTCTCTTCCATGTATACAACCTTCTTTCATGCTTCTTCAACTAAGTGTTTGCTATGATTGAGTTATGCTCAGTGCAGAATTCTACCTGGAGTCTTTCTCTTTCATTTCTTACCCCCATACCATATTCACCTACTACTTTTACTTCTCTTCTCACCCATGACTATTAAATTTTCGTCTCCCTTCACTATATGAATAATTTCTTTTATCTCATCATACGTTTCATCAATCTCTTAGTCATCTGGGAAGCAGGTTGGCATATAAACTTGTAGGTGTGGGCTTCGTATCTACACTACTGCCCATTAAAATTGCTACACCACGAAGATGACGTGCTACAGATGCGAAATTTAGCTGACAGGAAGAAGGTGCTGTGATATGCAAATGATTAGGTTTTCAGAGCATTCGCACAAGGTTGGCGCTGGTGACGACACCTACAACGTGCTGACATGAGGAAAGTTTCCAACCGATTACTCATACACAAACAGCAGTTGACCGGCGTTGCCTGGTGAAATGTTGTTGTGATGCCTCGTGTAAGGAGGAGAAATGCGTACTATCACGTTTCCGACTTTGATAAAGGTCTGATTGTAGCCTATCGCGATTGCGGTTTATCGTATCGCGACATTGCTGTTCGCGTTGGTCGAGATCCAATGACTGTCAGCAGAATATGGAATCGGTGGGTTCAGGACGGTAATACGGAACGCCGTGCTGGATCCCAACTGCCTCGTATCACTAGCAGTCTAAATGACACGCATCATATCCGCTTGCCTGTAACGGATCGTGCAGCCACGTCTCGACGCATCCGTGTTTGGCGACATCGCCGTGATCGCACATTGGAAGCGTGTATTCGTCATCGCCATAGTGGCGTATCACCTGGTGTAATGGTATGGGGTGCCATTGGTTACACGTCTCAGTCACCTCTTGTTCGCGTTGACGGCACTTTGAACAGTGTAACATACATTTCAGATGTGTTAATACCAGTGGCTCTACCATTCATTCGATCTCTGCGAAACCCTACATTTCAGCAGGATAATGCACGACCGCATGTTGCAGGTCCTATACGGGCCTTTCGGGATACAGAAAATGTTCGACTGCTGCCCTGGCCAGCACATTCTCCAGATCTCTCACCAATTGAAAACGTCTGGTCAATGGTGGCCGAGCAACTGGCTCGTCACAATACGCCAGTCACTACTCTTGATGTACTACCGCATCGTTTCGAAGCTGCATGGGCAGCTGTACCTGTACACGCCATCCAAGCTCTGTTTGACTCAATGCCCAGGCGTATCAAGGCCGTTATTACGGCCAGAGGTGGTTGTTCTGGGAACTGATTTCTCAGGATCTATGCACCCAATTGCGTGAAAATGTAATCACATGTCAGTTCTAGTAAAATATATTTGTCCAATGAATACCCGTTTATCATCTGCATTTCTTCTTTGTGAAGCAATTTTAATGACCAGTAGTGTATCTTGGACACAATAATGCGTTCAGTTTGCTGTTTGTAGTAGCCTACCCACGCTAATATTTTTTATTCATTATTAAACCTACTCCTGCAGTACCTCTATTTGATTTTGTATTTATAGTCCTGTATTCACCTGGCCAGAAGTCTTAGTCCTCCTGCCACCGAACTTCACTAATTCCTACTGTATCTAACTTTAACCTATCCATTTCCCTTTTTACATTTTCTAATCTACCTGCCCGATTAAGTGATCTGACATTCGCCGGCCGCGGTGGTCTCGCGGTTCTAGGCGCGCAGTCCGGAACTGCGCGACAGCTACGGTCGCAGGTTCGAATCCTGCCTCGGGCATGGATGTGTGTGATGTCCTTAGGTTAGTTAGGTTTAAGTAGTTCTAAGTTCTAGGGGACTGATGACCACAGCTGTTAAGTCCCATAGTGCTCAGAGCCATTTGAACCATTTTGATCTGACATTCCACGCTCCGATACGTAGAACGCCGGTTTTGTTTCTCCTGATAACGACGTCCTCCTGAGTAGTTCCCGCCTGGAGATCCGAATGAGGAACTATTTTACCTGTGTGTGAAAAAAATGTGTGTGAAATCCTATGGGACTTAACTGCTAAGGTCATCAGTCCCTAAGCTTACACACTACTGAACCTAAATTATCCTAAGGGCAAACACACACACCCATGTCCGAAGGAGGACTCGAACCTCCGCCGGGACCAGCCGCCTGAGACCGCTCGGCTAATCCCGCGCGGCGAACTATTTTACCTCCGGAATATTTTACCCAGGAGTACGCCATCATGATTTTACCATACAGTAAAGCTGAATGTTCTCGGAAAAAATTACGGCTGCAGTTTCCCCTTGCTTTCAGCAGTTCGCAGTACAGGCACAGCAAGGCCGTTTTGGTTAATGTTACAATGCCAGATCAGTCAATCACCCAGACTGTTGCCCTTCTTCAGGAACCACACGTTTGTCTGGCCTCTCAACAGATACCCCTCCGTTGTGGTTCACCTACCGTGCGGCAATGTGTGTCGCTGAGGCGCGCAAGCCGCTTCACCAACGGCAAGGTCCAGGGTTCACGGGCGGGGGGTTCGTAGAGATATATTTGACAAATAATGACAAATAATTTGAACAGCAACATAAACAATTTCTATTCAATAGTAAATAAGAAGTGCAACCCTTTACACAGAGAGGTGTGTATAAAATCGCATGCCAGAACTGTGGGAAAGTATATATAGATCATTCACGCAGAGCTGTGACGATTAGATTACCTGGACCTGAAAGATGCTGGAGGTTAAGAAAGAAAGATTGAAGTTTTGTGGATCATATTAAAAAAAAAACACTGCCATGATATAAAATGAGAAGTCTTACATTCTGTAAAGAAAAACAGAAAGATTACCCAACTGGAAATACTGGAAATCAACAAACATATGATACAGAATATCAGCTTAGTATTAAATGATAAACGCAACTTCCTTTCTCTCCTCTTTTAAATTAAGTTTTAGTTACAAATACAATATTTAAGCCGTAAATTCAAAATTATTTCACGTTAGTTGTTAAATTTAACTCCGCAGGAAAACTTTGGCTCCTTTTTTCGTTTATGTAACTATCCCTGCACGACAAAAAAATGTGATACCTTCCTATGGCAGAGTGTACTCTGCGTGTGGTCATTTTTGCATCTTTTGTATCTTCTGTGTAAATAATTATCTGCGTGAGTCACACGTAATTGCATCCGTACTTGCAACAGTCAGTTGTGACCAGAAGATGACCTATGCAGCCGTAAGCAGGTTTGTGATTAAATAAATATAATTTCACGCAACATCAGAAAGTGATTCCTATTTAATATCATGTAGGACATAGCTCGTGAACTAAAAAAAAAAAAAAACACACACACCCGTGCCCGAGGAAGGACTCGAACCTCCGCCGGAACCAGCAGCACAGTCCATGACTGCAGCGCCAAGCCGGCCGATGTGGCCGAGCGGTTCTAGGTGCTTCAGTCAGGAACCGCGCGACCGCAACGGTCGCAGGTTCGAATCCTGCCTTGGGCATGGATGTGTGTGAAGTCCTTAGGTTAGTTAGGTTTAAGTAGTTGTAAGTTCTAGGGGACTTATGACCTCGAATGTTAAGTCCCATAGTGCTCAGAGCCGATTGAACCATTTTTTTGCAGCGCCAAAGACCGCTTGGCTAATCCCGCGCAGCTCGTGAACTAAATAGGCAGTGGATCAATCCACTACTTGGATCTAACTATTTTAACTGACCCCGCTTATGGACATGTGGTAGGAATCGAATCAATTTCCTTATTTAATGTGAAGCATCTTACCTCGGCTATCGTCCTGTAATTTTTAAATTCTTTGTTTCCGTTGGATTAGCGTTGGTTTCTCGGTTATTTATTTTCATTTACAATTCATTTTGTTTCTTAAATTGACTGGCTGGCAGTTCGCTTTCTGATAGATAGGTTGAAGGGGAATATGCTTGTAGTAGCAACTAACAAGGCTCCACCACAGGGTGAGAAAAGTCATTGGATACCTCCTAATAATGTATCATACTTTCTTTTTCCCAGCATAGTGCCGCAACTTGACGTGGCGTAGACTCAACAAGTCGTTGGAAGTCCCCTGCAGAAATACGTAGCCGTGTTGCCTCTATAAGCGTCCATAACTGCGAACGTGTTACCGGTGTATGATGTTGTGCACGAACTGACCTCTCGATGAAGTCCCATAAATATTCGATGAGACTCGTGAGGGGCGATGTGGGTGCCCAGATTATTCGCTCGAATTGTGCAGAATGTTCTTCAAAACCGTAGCAAACAATTGTGGCCCGGTGACATGAAATAATTGTTTGGAAACATAAAGTCCGTTAACGGCTGCAGATGGTCTCCAGGTAACTGAACATAACAATTTCCAGTCAATGGTCGGTTCCGTTCGACAAGACGACCCAGTCCATTCCATGTAAACACAGCCCACACATTTATGAAGCCACCACCAGCTTGCCCAGTGCATTGCTGACATCCTGGGCCCATGGTGTTTTGGGGCCTTTGCCACACTCGAATCCTACCATCAGCTCTTACCAACTGAAATCGGGACTTATTTAACCGGGTCACACTTTTCCAGCTGTCTAGGGCCCAACTGATAAGGTCACGAGCACAGGAGAGGCGCTGCGGGCGATGTCGTGTTGTTAGCAAAGACACTCGCGTCGGTTGTCTGCTGCCATAACCCATTAACGCCAAATCTCGCCGCACGACGGGCGACGGTCAGGTTAGTATTCCACCGCTGACCAGGGCGTTTTCAGATTCATCTTCGTTCGTCATCGGGGCGCAGTCCGAAGAAGAACTCTTCACTAAAGACAAGCCTACTGCAGTCAATGAGGCCCATGCAGACTACGTGTCTGGTGACATGTGATGTTATACCAACCTGACTGTCTCTCGCCATACGGCCCGAGAACCAGAAATAACGGTCTGGGATGCATTTTACTTCCTAGGAGGATCCCATTGGGTGTCATCTGTGGCACCCTTACAGCAAAGCGTTAAGTCAACGATATTCTACTGTTTTGTTGGCCTTTATGGCAAGCCATCCTGGGCTCACACTTCAGCAAGATAATGCCCTCTCGCACACGGCGAGATGGTCTACTGCTTGTCTTCGTACTTGCCAAATCCTGCGTTGGCCAGCAATGTCGCCTGACCTCTCCCCAGTTGAAAACGTTTGGAGCATTATGGACAGGGATCTTGAACCAGCTTGGATTTTGGTGATCTAAGTTGCCAGTTGGACAGAATTTGATACGATATCCCTGAGGACGACATCCAACTACTCTGTCAATCAGTGCCTAGCCAATTAACTGCTTGCATAAGGACTAGAGATGGACCAACGCGTTATTGACATGTTCAGTATCTTCCTCTTGAATAAATGATGCAATTTTTCTGAAACTCTGACCTTTCGTTTGTCAGTACATGTAAATCACATCTGCCGGCTTCCGTCCCATTCGGATAATTCCTTCCCCGTGCGCCTTTCCTTTTCTTTTTTGTCTTAGAGTGTATGTTCAACGTGGTTGCAGGAGGGGGGGGGGGGGTGTGCTCATAAAGTTATAATCATCGCCTCAAAACTATACATTATTAATTTTTTGTTTGTTTATAGTCCTGGTATAAAATGAAATCCCTGTACTACTGTACCATAGCACGGCATTACAGGAGTAAAACCAAAATCGAGCAGCACATTGATAAAGTTAAGCTGGAAACCTTAGTTTTAGGGGTGATAAAACTTAATGACTACAGATTGTACTTTGGTCCCCGCGTTTAACAGCGAACTATCTTCGTAGAACCGATATACATGGCAGTAGACATAATTCGTTTCAGTAAGGATCAGCTAATCAACTTACTCAAATTAGTTGTGTATTTACTTCGTCTCTCTTGTGACTTTATGGTGAATGAAAGTGAAACAAGAGACAAAAGGGATGAGGACGATAGGATCAGACGTAAGGCTGATACAAAGATGATTTCATACTAGTAATGATTTTGTGAAATATCTGAAACAGAAACATTCACTTTTTAGACAGTGTTAAATTTTTAGTTTGCCATCTAATGTCGCGATTTGAAAGAGACGATTTAAAATGCGTTAAATCTTCAGCCCACGCTCAAAACTTCCATAACTCGTACGATTAACCTAATTCTAGTTAAGGCAAAGGGAAACCTGTTAAAACCACGTATAATACGATTTCTTTCAGTGTAAGTCTCATTATAGTTGATGCTTGTTGCTCTGAATTACGCATACGTCATCGGCATCTAAAGAATTTGCGAGCACAAATTGTTTTCCGGGGAAACAACGAACAGTCTTCATCAGACTAAAAGCAACGTTCTCTGCAAGCTCTCAGCGAAATCATGTAACACATCTGAACTTTGTGTTTCCCGTCAGAACCTTTTTACGAAGCTTAACAGGGTTACTCTCAATTCACTCACCTCTTTCCTTTTTTTATCTGTCCTGTGCTATGAAAGTACCTTTAATTGGTGTCGACAGGATACAGGAGAAAAAGATACACGCATCATAATTCGGTTTACGTGAGCTACAGGAAAGTCAGCAAAAATATCCGAAATAATTAGATCTGAGACTGTTGCTTCAATTTCCTGGAGGTCAAACGTATTTTTTTCTTTACTTTTTGAATATTTCCATTCCATCTAAAATAACAAGAATTTAATCCTATTAGGTGGCACAAATATATAAATAAATAATATGTAAATGATCATTGGATCTACTTTAGGTTCATGAAGTGCTACAACAAATGCACCGACAACGTAGAAGGAGGGCAATTAAGAGACATGGAAGTTAAATGTGAAAATTATTCTTTTATGTAAATACGACCTTACATTGCAAAGATACAAATTAAATAAGTGAAGACACTTGGAAGAGAGCGTGACAATAGAATTTGTCAGAATATCAGGCAGGTTTTAACGATACAACGCTGCCTATTGCATTCTGCATGTTGGTCCAAATTATAAATGTGTGTTTCTGATTAGCCATTTAAGTACCAGTTGTTTTGGTCTGAAACCACCATTTTATTAAATTTTTTAAAGTTCTATTGTCTTTTTATTATGAAACTACCGACGCTGCTGCAAAGCAGACGCATCTAATATACAATGTGATACTTCTACGAGTGTAGTGGATTGTAGCAATCCCTTACGGAGGTGAAAGCAACAGTCGATGCCTAGAGTGTGCTGCGTGACTGTATGGGATTGTGACACGCGTTTTTTTTTCATAATGATCATACGGAGGAGATCACTGACAGTGAAAGTATGTATATCTATAGGTATTGTAGCGTAAATTTGAGTTTTTACTACTGCTGTTGTGAGTGGTTTGGAAATGAAACATGGACATGCGTTTTTTTTTCGTAATGATCATACGGAGGAGATCACTGACAGTTAAAGTATGTATATCTATAGGTATTTTAGCGTAAATTTGGTTTTTTACTACTGCTGTTGTGAGTGGTTTGGAAATGAAACAGTAGATACTTTTGGTGCCTTTGATATTAATTCATTAAATTTTAGGCCCATTTTTGCTCATTATTTAGGACCACAATTTGTTTTAGCCAGTATGAATTCATGGAAGTTTCAATATGAGGGACTTTATCTATGAAAAATGTAAAATTGCTTTCAGGTGTATCTCATGAAACCATTGACGTTTCAAAGCTGTATTTCCCATTGGTTACAAAGTGAAACCACAAATTTAAAACATTGACTTTTACTTTTTGCCCATTTTTTCTTGTATTCGCTGCTTACTATGACAATAAAGGTCAGTTCTGTAAAAAAACTGTAAAATAAATGTTTTAAGTACTGTTGGGACTCATATCGTTAAAGAAAACGAACCATTGTGAGCTATGGTAATCCACATTGCACTGTTAGGTAGTGATTTGTATGAACGTTGGCTAGTTAGTCATTCATCATAATCAACTAAATGCTACCAGAAAATGCTGAAGTTTATTAGGCCAATTCGACCTTTCAAAGAATTTTTGGGGCCATGGAGAAAAATGCAGAACATCTCAAAAGTAGGACCTTTATTTGTTAAATATACACAATTGCAAAGAGGTGGCATATTTTGTTGCACTAATAAAACCAGTATAGAATGTTTCTTCGCAGTGAAATACGGTTAAGTGCGTCCGTCAGGCACAGCATTATGTGTAGTCCATGGGTATGGTTCCACATTTGAACGCAAAGCATGTACCATGCGCTATGGTTAGTTTTCTCAGGCTCTTGATACGTAGTCGCAGGAGGTTGTATCAGATGTTCACGAGAAGATAGCGCAGTTCTTGCAACTCCGAAAAGGTAGCTTATGATTCAAAGCTGGCAACCTACGCCATTAAATATATTTTTGACATCGCTTAACTCTGCCAAATATCAGGTTTGGACGTCAACTGGAATACACCATCGTAATACTACTGTCTAAAGATTCAGGCCATATGGGGTAGTCAGCGCCCTTTTTGAAAGTGCCACGCTCGGTGGGGAGTCACGAAGTGTTACAAAGTGATCAGGAATACAATCGACCTATGCTAAGTAGACGGTCAAATTTAGTGTATCCATACCACAATACTGTCACCATGGCCCCGTTTAAATCCAGAAATACTTGAGTCGAGCTGACGTTCTCCTGGAAAATAACGACTGAGTGCGAAGCATCAGCTCAAATAAAACATTTCTACCGTCCGAGAGACGAGTCTACATCTATTTCTGCATTTACTTCTATACTCTGCAAACCGCAGTGAAGTGCATGGCCTTGACTTCAGTTTTACCACAGATCGGAGCTTCTTCGCGCTTCAGTCTTCTATGGAACACGGGAGGAATGGTTGCTTAAATGCCTCTATGTGTGCTGAAATTAGTGTAATCTTGTCTTAACTGTCTCTATGGGAACGATACATAGGGCTAACAGTATAATCACAGTTTTTTCACTGATAACTGCTTGAATTTTTGTGAGTAAGATTTCACAGTGAAGATTTGCAAGTGTCTGCGAATTCAAATTTTTCAACAACTCCATGTCGGTCTCATAAGTCAAATAAGCGTGAGGCCATTGGTGATGTCATTATTTGTATACGTCCAGTATAATATTCTGAGATGAGTCACACGAGCTTTAATGGAATTCTCGCAGTATCCTAACAAAATAGCGAAGTCTGCCACCTGCTGTACCTATACGATCATCCCACTTCAAATCTCAGCAGACTGCTACATCCAGGTTTTTATCAACGTATACAAAATTGTAGAATTTTTAAAGGAGATAAAAAACTACTGCCATTATGTGACAAAAATTTCACAACTGCATCGGTTACCCGCTAACGTTCGTTGAAGATTTTCTCGTTTCCGATGTTCAGAGACGGTTTTCAAATTGCGATACGATGGATATTGTTTTATAAGTGTTCCTGAAAATGTCGTCTATTAATACTGATCCAGACCTGACGTCTACATGTTAATGACTAACACGCTTAAAGCACTCATGTGCTTCACGAATGCTGGCCGCAGCTTCAGCCAAACGGGTACCCAGTTGTTTTGGTGTCTGGTACGCCAAACCCTTCTTCTGTGCCATACCACCACAAAAAAATCCATAGTAGTGATGTCGGGAGAACATGGTGAACACGGGACTGGCTCACCTATCAATCCAACAGTTTTGAAAGTCATTATCTACATGTTCTCTGGTATCAACGGCAAAGTCTGTTGGGGGCTCCGTTATGATGGGACCATAAGCGTTGCCTGACTACTAGCAGGGAAGTGAACACCATTTACGGTAATATTTCGTAGAGGAAGATTCGGTAATTTCATCTGAGCGTTTTAGGCAGGAGATATTATTTAATCTGGAAGTCATGAACGATACAACCATACACATGCAAACAATAAGAAGTAATAGTGTTGTTGATCAGAATCCAATGTGAACGTGCTGCATACGAAGCTATCAAAACTATTGCAGGGAAAGTTCAGCGTCAAATCCTTCAAGAAGAGGTGCATCTGTGACATTTTTGTCACATAAAAATGTGTCTCTTTTTATGTCTTCTAAACACGCTGAAATTCTGCACATACAATATATTTTACATCCCGAGTGTCCCCCGTGTACCGTCGACGAGTCTATCCATGAAAACATGGTGCACCATTCCTACCAAGAAATCCTTAATCCTATCACAAGTTTTGCCTAATATCCTAAATATTCATACTGACTTTATCCACGGCTTTAGAATGTCATGCGAGAAAAGAGTTAGTATACTTTTCGCACGACAAATGTTTTCGTAATCCATGCTAGTTGGGTTTGCGAAGGTCAATTTTTGTTCAAATGGCTCTGAGCACTATGGGACTTAACTTCTGAGTTCATCAGTCCCCTAGAACTTAGAACTACTTAAACCTAACTAACCTAAGGACATCACACACGCTCATGTCCGAGGTAGGATTCGAACCTGCGACCGTAGCGGTCACGCGGTTCCAGACTGAAGCGCCTAGAACCGCTCGGCCACTCCGGCCGGCGTCATTTTGTTCATGGTACTTAATTATTGACGGTTTACGTAGGTGTGATATGCAACCAGTCACTGTTTGAATTTAATACGATTTATTGTGCCTTTAATCAGTTATCGTGCCACTGCCGGCTAATCATCAGATGAAGGTGTTACAGGAACATTACTTTCTGCATCAGGAAGCATACACAACAACGAAAACTAACCAATACGACCAGAAAACTGACTCCGATTTGGTGCCACTGTTACTAGGATTTTTTTAATGTAATTACAGAGTACGTCATATAGAATGTAAATCCTGGTAACCCTTAGGAAACACTACCATTCAGCACACTAGAAAGACCCACTGTGTTCGTTTGGTGCAGAACCGAGTAGAGGGTCTGAATGAGAGGCTCAGACGGTTCTGTGACCTTGTAGGTTGCCGATTCCTTGACTTGCGCCATCGAGTGATGGGTTTCTGGGACCGCTTAATAGGTCAGCAGTCTACTACACACACGAAGCGGGGGCTGTATGGAAGGGACAGAGCGTTTTTTTTTTTTTTTTTTTTAGGTTAGAGGGTCTCAGGAAACCACAGAAATGGCGTCCGTCTAACAGGGGGCATGTAAAACACAGTAAGGTAGATGGAGAAACGATCGGTATTGTAGTTGTAAATTGTCGTAGCTGTGTTGGGAAAGAACCAGAGCTCCGAGCCCTAATAGTAAGCACTGAAGCTCAAATAATTACACGTACGGAAAGCTGGCTAAAGCCAGAAATAAGTTCAGCCGAATTTTTTCAAATGACCTAACAGTGTTCAGAAAGAACAGATTAATTACAGTTGGTGGTGGAGTATTTATTGCTGTCAGAAGTAGTTTACCTTGTAAAGAAATTGAAGTAGACAGTTCCTGCAAAACAGTATGGGTGGAGGTTTACTTGACAATCGGACTAAACTATTAACTGGATCGTTTCACCGACCCGCGACTCAGAAGATATAGCTGCTGAACGGTTCAAAGAAAACTTGAGTCTCATTTCAAATAGGTACCTCACACATACAATTATAGACGGTGGTGATTTCAATCTACCCCTGATATGCTGAAAAAATTATATGTTTAAAGCCGGCGGTAGGCATAAAACTTCATCCGAAATTGTACTGAATGTTTTCCCAGGAAATTATTTTGAACAATTAGTTCATGAGTCCACTCGAAGCGTCAATGGTTGCGAAAGCATACTTGACCTCTTAGCAACAAATAATCCTGGACAAATAGCGAGTATCATGACGAATATAGGGATTAGCGAACACAAGGCAGTTGCTGCTAGGCTGAATACCGGAACACCTACAACCATCAAAAAGAAACGGAAAGCACATCTGTTTTAAAAAGCTGATAAAAATGCTCTTAACGCCTTTTTAAGAGACAGTCTCCACTCCTTCCGATCAGATCACTTAAGCCTAGAAAAGATGTGCACTGATTTCAAAGAAACTATATCGACGGCAATTGAGAGATATACACCACGTAAATTAATAAGTGATGGTACTAATCTCCCATGGTACACAAAATGGGCCAGATCTCTATTGTAGAAGCAACGAAAAAAGCATGCCAAATTTAAAAGAATGCAAAATCCCCAAGATTGGCAAAGTTTTGCAGAAGTTCGAAATGTAGCGCGTACTTCAATGCGAGATGCTTTTAATAATTTCCACAACGAAACTCTGTCTCGAAATCTGTGAGAGAACCCAAAGAGACTCTGGTCATACATAAAGCACACGAGTGGCTGCGCGATAACAACGGCGAAGTCACTGATGACAGCACCACTAAAGCAGAGTTATTAAACACGGTTTTCCGAAACTCCTTCACCAAAGAAGACGAAGTAAATATTCTTGAATTCCAATCAAGAACAACTGCCAAGATGAGAAACATAGAAGTAGATACCCTCGGTGTAGCAAAGCAGCTTAAATCATTTAATAAATGCAAGGATCCGGTCCCGACTGTATACCAGTCAGGTTCCTTTCAGAGCATGGAACAATAGGTCCATATTTAGCAATTATATACAACCGCCCGCTCACAGAAAGTTCCGTAGTTAAGGAATGGAAAATTGCTCAAGTCACACCGATACCCAGAAAGGGAAATCGGAGTAATCAGCTGAATTAAAGGCCCACATCGCCTAAGTCGATTTGCAGTAGGGTTTCGGAACACATACTGTATTCAAGCATTACGAATTACCTCGGGGAAAACGATTTATTAACCCATAGCACTAATTCAGAAAACATCGTTATTGTGGAACACAACTAGTTCTTCATACTCATGAAGTAATCAGCGCTATCAGCAGCGGATTTCAAATTGATTCCATATTTTTAGATTTCCAGAAGGCTTTCGACACCGTTCCTCACAGGCGGCTTCTAACCAAACTGAATGCCTATGGAATATCGCTTCAGTTGAGATACTGGATTCGTGATTTCCTGTCATCGAGTAAAACAGAAGTAATATCCGGCGTTCCGCAAAGAAGTGTTATAGGCCGTCTGTTGTTCCTGATCTATATAAACGGCATAGGAGACAATCTGAGTAGCCGTCTTAGATTGTTCGCAAATGATTCTGTCATTTACCGTCTTGTAAAGTCATCAGATGACCAAAACGAATTGCAAACAGATTTAGATAAGATTCTGTACGTTGCGAAAAGTGGCAATTGAACCTGAATAAAGAAAAGTGTGAAGTTATTCGCATGAGTACTAAAAGAAATTCCGATTACATGATAAGTCACACAACTCTTAAGGCTGTAAATTCAACTAAATACTAAGGGATTACAATTACAAATAACCTAAATCGGAACGATCCCGTGCTAATGTTGTGGGTAGAGCAAACCTAAGACTGCTGTTCATTGGCAGAACACTACAAGGTGCAACAGGTCTACTAAAGAGACTGCCTCACCACGCTTGTCCGTCCTATTCTGGAGTATTGTTGTGTGGTGTGGGATCCGCAACAGGTTTTTCGTTGCGACAGTATCTTCTCATGAAATTTCAATCACCAGTTTTCTCCTCCGATTGCGAAAACATTCTGTTGGCACCCACCTACATACGGAGAAACGATCATCACGATAAAATAAGAGAAATCAGCGTTAGCACAGAAAAATGTTAGTTCTCGTTTTTCCCGCGCCTTTCGAAAGTGGAACGGTAGAGAGACAGCTTGAAGCTGGTTCATTGAACGCTCTGTCAGGCACTTTATTGAGAATAACAACGTAATCACGTAGGTTTAGGCGTAGCTGTAGATATTTATCCTAGGAAAGTACGCCATTTTTATTTATAAGTATGATATGATAATGAACATGAATACATTAATCATTCACCGTCATACCTGTGGGGTCGTCTGTGCCGACGCGATTAGTAAATGAATAATAATAGGTGGGCGCGAAAGATAAATTCAGCGAGAAATATAGCAGCGGCCGTTCGTCAGAAGTTCAGAAATAGGTGAATTCGGGTTGATCTGACTATAAGTTGTTTGACACTTCCATGATAGTGCCAGAGACAAACGAACTTTTACTAACTGGGTTTCATTCTCTGCTCCCACTTCTTCGGGTTTCCTGTTTTGATACCGTTGGCGGATACGGTGCAATATGTCACATAAGACATTTGCTGCGAAATGGGTGATTCCATGTTTTGTATACTGTGTTTCTGAAGTTGAAGAGGAATATCGTACGAGAGTTTACTAACATGGTTGAGGGCTACCACCTGTAAACCATTTACAAGGTGGCTAATGTACAAAACTAACGGAACTTAATCTGTAATGCAGATACCATGAACGTCAGACTCATATTCGCACCTCGTAAGCTGGTACTCAACACGATATGCCATTTGAGCCGGTTATTTGATCTACGAGGGCTTGATGAAAAATATTGCCTCCGAATTTCTATGTGAAAAGTCTTATGGATTTTTCAATAAAACAAACGTTATTAACAAAAAAATGGTTCAAATGGCTCTGAGCACTATGGGACTCAACTGCTGAGGTCATTAGTCCCCTAGAACTTAGAACTAGTTAAACCTAACTAACCTAAGGACATCACAAACATCAATGCCCGAGGCAGGATTCGAACCTGCGACCGTAGCGGTCCTGCGGTTCCAGACTGCAGCGCCTTTAACCGCACGGCCACTTCGGCCGGCTAAACGTTATTAACATCCCACATCTTTATACTTTATCTTTACATATTAGCAGCCCTCTGCCGGTAGGGGACTCCGAATTGTAGAATGTAACACTGCGGTGTGTAACGTAAATATGTGAGTGCGTGGAAAACAAAGTACTGTAGTCGAAATCGAAGAGTTTGTTCTTACATGTAGCACCCACTCCTTCAGCTCGACAATGCCTGACCACACTCGAGCTCTGTGACATCTGCAGCAATTCGACGCCTTGAGTTCACTGTTATCCATCATCCTTAATACAGTCGCGACTTGGACCCATCCGATTTTCATCTGTTTCCAAAAGTTAAAGAAACTTTCGTGGACTTCACTTTGATAGTGAGGAAGCTTTGCAGTCAGAGGTGAAGTTATGGCTCCGTCAACAACGTGACGGTTGACAGCGTGACTGTGTTGAAAACTAATCTAGACGTGAAGAATAAAAACGTAGAATGTTAATAACGTTTGTTTTATTTAAAAAGTTTTAAGAGTTTTCGCATAGGAAATTTGGAGGCATTACTTTTCAGCAAATCCTCGTTCATCATTACAGGCAGAAAATTTCCACGATGAAAGTACACAAACCTGGTCCTATACGATGGTAAGGTTTTTGACAATTGACGTAATTATATGGGAAAGTAGAGAAAGATATAAATTAAACTACACGACGAACACCATTACCTTGTTCGCTTTGTTTCAATTTTTTCTATTGCATTTCAGCTTCCCTTAAGTATGATTCTAAGAGATTTTACTCATACGCAGTACGCCGATCACTGACTATTTACTGTATTTCGGCAAATTGCAGCTGACTAGCTGTGGTCCGAAAACAACTGCCCACAAAGTCACAAAGTGGGCAATGCTGGTACTTGCCACAAGTGACTTCGAGAAACCGCAAGAAAGCTAAACAAAATGGCCCACTCATCCTGAGCAGAGGTCCACCTTCTTGACGCCAGCCGCAGCTCTCCGTGGCTTCCAAACAAAGTGACAGCGAAGGAGACATTTTACAGTCCCGGAGATTCGAGTCGCCACAAAGAGGCTCGTGGCAAATCAGCTGATAACGACGCGTCACGACTTTAACAGCCGATGACTTGATAAGTCAATTCTTCCATTGCGACGCCGACTCTGCCGCTGTTTGGCAGCAGCGATGAATCTTTCTTTCGCGCTAGTCCTTCCTTTTTTCGCGTTTTTTATCCTTTTTTACAAATGGGAGATTCAAATGCAGCGATGTAGCTACGACAGCAATATTGATTCGTGCCATGAGCGCTATTAACATAAGAAAAGGCCGTGCGCCAGGTGCGACAGTAAGATGGATCGCGGCTGTAGCGGTCACACGCCATTACCTAACGGGTTATCGGTATCGATTATCAGCCCGCATGGCCACTAATCGGCCGAGTCCATGCGCCGCAAGCTCGTACTACTGCTGACCACTCACTCTTCTGCTACTGTCTTTTTACCACATCGTCTGCAGCAATATACAGCACCGCCGTCTCAGATAGCCGATGAAGCGTCAGTAACTATAACACCTTCTTTAAATTTCCTATTGAACCAAAGTAACTGCCACAAAATTAGAATATTGCAACGTGTTTGCTATGGAAAGGTCGGTTTGTAGTGCTAATGCACCGATTTCACAAATTATATTTATCGGTACACACGATCGTGAACCTCTACTGCCGATTGTAAATCATCATTATCAGTATTAGGAAATTAAAACCATATCTTGGTTTTTCTGCTGTCAAAAATCTTGCTCCAGTCTTTTAGACACAGACGTTTGTGAAAGTGGTAAATCTGTGGAGTAGCTACACAAATTTACTCTTAAAATAAACAAAATACCTTTTGCATGCTGGAATGTACCGACTGTATCAGAAGTACTTTCCCAAAATATGGAAACAGAGTACCTATACTAAAACTAGCAAAAAATTCGCTAACAATCCATCTCCATTGAAATTGCCAGTAACAGAAAATATTATGTAATTTTAAACAGAAAAGTACAAAAATGTTCGAAAACCTCCGAGTGGCACTATGGACGTAATAACTCATTATATTGTGGATTGTTGCTCACTTTGAAACTCCCCTGGGAAGTGTTGAGTAATAGCACACGCTTCCTTGGTGGTGTATCCCTGCGTTACGAATATCTGCAGTACAGAGTAGTTTTAGGACTGATCTCGTCGGTTCGTGCCGATCATGTAACCTAGTCCTCCCTATTCCTAGCCATCTGTCAGAGTAGATACCATTTCGTGTACGCCGAACAGTGTAACATAGTATATCTTACGTGCTGGAGTATCATAATGCTTAAATCATGTGCTTCCTCTTATTTCAGGAACTCTTCCCGAAGCATCGTTAAATGAGTTTTCTCAATATAGCCATTGTAGACGGCAGCTGTAGGGCATATATATAGAAAAAAGAAGCTGTTAGCCATGAAAAAGTCACAGATTTGAGAAATTTTTTTCATTCACAGTAAGCCTGGCGAAAAATAGAGAGGGTATTAAAAAGGAAATGATAAAATTTGGAAACCGAATGCCTTCTTAATAACTGAGTTTTCCGTTTATTTGTTACACATTTCATTTATAACATAAAATTAGGTTTTACATTAGTTTGAAGCAAAAATTTCTTGTAAGGCATATTTCACAAGAACAACGTTAGTTACTGAAAAGACGTGCTTCTTAGTGTTAAGAGCTAACGCCGATGATCCCCATAGACACCCAGCAAAGTAAAGGACGTTTGACAGAGTTATGTCATAGTATGCAATTTGAGTTGCAAACTGCAAATCTAAATTGACTTCGGCTTTACTGTTTATCTGTGAGATACGAAAATTTGTGTTGAACCGGCACCAAACTTTATACACTTGTCCACATCTCTTAATGCTCACACACACAACACACACACACACACACACACACACACACACACACAGAGAGAGAGAGAGAGAGAGAGAGAGAGAGAGACGCTATGTAATTCTCAGAAAAGAGGGATATTCGATACGCTCATTATTTTAGCCCGGTGAGGCATTTAATACTTACTATCACGCTATAGTGCAATGACTGTGTTGACAATTCACGTTATGTGATGTTCCTTCAGAAATGCATGCATGTCTTACGGATCATTGTATAATAACATAATAAGTTCAAAATGGCTCTGAGCACTATGGGACTCAACTGCTGAGGTCATTAGTCCCCTAGAACTTAGAACTAGTTAAACCTAACTAACCTAAGGACATCACAAACATCCATGCCCGAGGCAGGATTCGAACCTGCGACCGTAGCGGTCTTGCGGTTCCAGACTGCAGCGCCTTTAACCGCACGGCCACTTCGGCCGGCTAACATACTAAGTATTATCTGCCTCACCGAGTTAAATGGATCATTATGTGAAATGTACCTCTTGGGCGAGAATCATATAGTGCTTGTGCGAGCATGAGGATTTATGGACTCGTGTGACATACGGAAGTTTGTGTCGGTTCTGGAGGCGTGATGGGCTGGCAGAAACGGTTAAGACGACCGCTCGTGTAAAGCGCGAAATTCGGATTCGAGTCCTGTTCCGGCACAATTTTTCATATGTCACCAATAAATAGTACAGCTGGAATTAATTTAGTCACTTTAGATTCGCAATTTACGAATGAAATAGCATAATATTTAAAGGGCAGTTGTGGATCATCACACAGTGTCTATTCCTTCAGACATCTAAGTCTGAAGGAACACCATACAATGTCAATCATCAACACATCCATTGTAAAATAACGTAATAAGAGTAATTTTAGGCTTTTCAGTGTTCGTGAAAATAACACAATATGGTCAAACAATAAATCAGTTCGAATATGATATTGAAAGAGAAACGCAAGAATCTATGACGCTGATGTCTATTTAAAATGCACATACGTACCTCAACTTTTTTTCAGAAATACTTCCTTTATTTGTCGCGTAGGTCCGTGATTTAGAGCATCCTCATTGAAATATGATGCCTTGAATGACAACCAGCTGATTAAAATTTCTATATATTTCTAATTGTCATCAACCAACACCATCAATTCTCGTCATTCTGGACGATCCTCCAGTTCATTCTGTAACGTTGAAGCAGAACCTCTGTGGTGTCACCGCCAGACACCACACTTGCTAGGTGGTAGCCTTTAAATCGGCCGCGGTCCGTTAGTATACGTCGGACCCGCGTGTCGCCACTGTCAGTGATTGCAGACCGTGCGCCGCCACACGACAGGTCTAGAGAGACGTCCTGGCACTCGCCCCAGTTGTACAGCCGACTTTGCCAGAGATGGATCACTGACAAATACGCTCTCATTTGCCGAGACGATAGTTAGCATAGCCTTGAGCTACGTCATTTGCTACGACCTAGCAAGGCGCCATTACCAGTTTATATTGAGATTATAATTCATGTATCAACAAGAACGATGTTCTCCAATTGTGGATTAAAGTTAAGTATTCCAGAAGCTATGTACTATTTTTGGCTACTATAACTCCTTTAACTGTTCCAGACCTCACGCCAGCCTGCGTGAGCTTAAACGTGTGCATTTCGGCCTCCTTTAGCAACACGGTGTTGGCTCTTCTGCCAACACATCATATGGCGACGAGTGTAAAAACGGTCTTCTTCTTTATACTTGCTTTAATTACTTGTGTCATGGCTCTGCCACAATCTCCAGATGTACTGTCCGAATTTTATCGCTTGCAGAATCAGCAGACGCAGGCCTTATTGGATGCCCTTGGACAGCTCGTCCAGGGTCAACGTGCAATACAACACGATGCGGCGGCCGCCGCTCCACCGCTACCGCAGCCACAACACGCTGTTGCACCACCTTTTCGTCCTTTTGATGCTGCACTGGAAAGCTGGACAAAGTGGTCACGCCAATTTGGATTCCATCTCGCCGCCTACAGAATTCAAGATATTGAGCGGCAGTCTTTTTTGCTTTCTTGTGTAGGAGTGTCCACCTACCGTGTGATAGTGAAATTGTTTCCCCGACGCGACGTAGCAACTCTGTCCTACGAAGAAATTTTGTCTGCATTAGATGCATATTTCAAAGAATCAGTCAATGTAGTTGCAAAAAGGTATACTTTCTTTCGCACAAAACGTACGGCCGGTCAAACTAACAGGGAGTGGGTTGCAACTTTGCAAGGCCTTACTAGGGATTGTGCTTTTGAGTGTGAATGTGGACTCCCTTATTCAGATACTATGGTACGTGATGCATTGCACAGAACGTTTCTGATATTCGTATACGGGAACAGATTTTGAAACTAGTTAATCCCTCCCTTCAACAAGTGATGGACATATTGGATAGGCAAGACACACTTGACTTTGCTCAGGAATCATTTGCAACTTCGCCAGCCGTGTGTCACATTAACCGGCCCGCTGGGTGAGCTGCACGGAACAGTAAACAGCCCTCGCGCCCGTACGCGCAGCTGCCGCCAAGCTCTCCGCTAGGTGTGCCGCGCAAGCAAGCAAATGCAGTGCTAAAATCATGCCCGTGGTGCGCTACTCGACATTCGCGTGAGAATTGCCCGTCACGCCAAGCTATTTGCTTTTTCTGTAATATAAAAGGACATGTTCAGAGTGCTTGCCAGAAAAAGCTCAGATCGGACACTCACAACCATTCCAGGCCCTTTGCTTCGCGCCGGAATCGAATCATGAACACTCCGGCTCGTGAACCTTCGCCCATGGATATTCATGCAGTTCATTCCACTCCGCCCAGTGCCGCTCTTTCTAACAGTGACTGTGTTCGTCCCGCCATTAGTGTGCGTCGACATCGACGGAAATCCCATGAAGTCGCAAGTGCTTCTGTACCAGTGTCTGGTCACGTTGCACGAGACAGTCGCTCTTGTCGTCAGCAGGACAATAAACTTTTTGTAGATTTGGTCATTAATGGCAACGTGATCCCATTCCAGCTCGATACCGGAGCTGCAGTTTCTCTGATCAATCACGACACGTACAAACAGCTGGGCACACCTCCGTTGCGTGCCGCAAATGTTAAGTTAACTAGCTATTCCGGTCAGAATATTCCTGTGTTAGGACAGTGCAGCCTTCTTGCAACATACAAGGGACAAACAAAACTTGTGTCTTTTTACGTCTTTCGTTCTTCTTCTGCAGTGAACTTGTTTGGTTTGGATTTATTTCAGTTGTTTAACTTGTCTATAGTCAATCAGGTCCTATCAGTGAACCAGACTGTGCCTTCAGACAGTGTTTCTCGTCTCTGTGAAGAATTTGCAGACTTTTTGCACCGGGCCTTGGTTGCGCTAAGAACTATAAAGGACATTTGGAACTGAAAGTCAACGCGCAACCGAAATTTTTCAGAGCGCGCAATGTTCCCCACGCATTGCGTGATGAGGTCGCAAGAACATTACACGATTTGGAATCACAAGGTGTAATTCAACGTGTGCAGGCTTCTCTCTGGGCCTCACCCTTAGTAATTTTGCCAAAACCTTCCGGAAAATTGAGACTTGTGTGGACTTCAAAGCTACAGTAAATCTACAATTAGTGATTGCAACTTATCCTTTACCCCGCCCAGAAGATCTTTTTGACAAACTGTGCCCGGGTGAATATTTTTCGAAGTTGGACCTCGCAGATGCGTACTTGCAAATACCGGTGGACGAAGACTCCCAGCGCGTCTTGGTGGTTAACACGCATTTTGGTTTGTACCGATTCAAAAGACTGCCATTCGGGTGTACATCCGCCCCTGCATTGTTTCAGCAATATCTGCAAACTGTTTGTGCCTCGGACCCTATTGCAGCAAACTATCTGGACGATATTGTGATCTCCGGAAAGACGGAAGAAGAACATTTAGCCAATCTCAGAACATTATTTCAGGTCTTGCGACAAAATGGTCTTCGCTTGCGGAAGGACAAATGTGTGTTTTTTGCTCGGGACTTACCCTATCTGGGACATGTAATCAATGCCCAAGGCATACATCCTAGTCCAGAGCACCTGCGTGCCATACAGGATTTGCCTTCGCCGCAGAATTTGAAGCAGCTACAGAGTGTGCTGGGAAAAATCAATTACTACCATAAATATGTGCGCCACGCCTCTTCCATTTCAGCTCCGCTTCATCGCTTACGCCGTAAAGGTGTTCTGTTCGTCTGGATGACGGAATGCGAACGCGCCTTTCGCCAGTTGAAATCGGCGTTACTTTCCAATACTTGCCTTACGCCATTCGATCCCCTGAAACCCCTTTTGTTGATGGTAGATGCATCGGATTTCGGGATCGGTGCTGTGCTTGCGCACAAAGATGGATCGCATGATCGCCCTATTCCCTTTGCGTCCAAATTGCTCTCGTCTGCACAAAGAAATTATTCACAGATAGAGAAAGAAGCTTTGGCTCTCGTCTTTGGTGTTACAAAGTTTCATGATTCCTTGTATGGTCGTCACTTTACCATCATCACAGACCACAAACCCTTGACGTCGCTTTTTCATCCGAACAAGCCTGTACCTCCACGTACAGTGCAGAAATTCATTCGCTGGTCTATTTTCCTCTCGCAGTACCGCTACGAGATCTTGTATCGGTCCACTGCTAAGCACGGAAACGCCGATGTGTTGTCCCGTTTGCCTGTTGCTGAGGATAAAGCATTCGATTCTTCCGTACTTGCTTGCATGTTCATTGATGCGGACACCGATGACGTGGTCGAATCGTTTCCGATTGATTTTCGTCGTGTAGCTACAGCCAAAGCTGCTGACCCTGTCCTTGCTACCGTTCTGCGTTTTGTTGCTACGCAATGGCCCTTGTCAAAGTCACGGATCGAGGATCCGTTGGTTCACCGATTTTTTGCTCACAAGGAGAGACTTTTTGTACGACGTGGTGTTTTGCTGTTGCGTTCTGATACTGATCAGTCCAGGGTCGTGGTCCCACGTTCGTTACAGTCCTCTGTCTTACGGCTTCTCCACCAAGGACATTGGGGTATAGTGAGAACGAAACAACTTGCTCGTCAGCACTGTACTTGGTTCGGAATCGATGCTGCGATTACGAATATGTGCTCTTTTTGCATGGCGTGTGCCGAACAACAATCCGCCCCACCGCGGAAATTCTTTGCATAGCCGAAAGCCACTTCCCCTTGGCAACGCTTACACATCGATTTTGCGGGTCCATACTGGAATGCTCGATGGTTGGTTGTGGTAGATTCATTTAGTAATTTTCCTTTTGTTGTCAGGATGTCTTCCACGACGTCATCTGCCACCATCCAAGCGTTATCCGCTATCTTTTGCATTGAAGGTCTTCCACAGACTATTGTTTCCGACAATGGACCACAATTCATGTCCGCAGAATTTCAGTCATTCTGCAAGGCCAATGGTATTCAACATCTGACAACCGCGCCGTTTTCGCCTCAGTCAAACGGTGCCGCTGAACGATTGGTCCGGACTTTCAAGTCACAGATGTTGAAGTTGAAAGAGTCGCATTCTCGGGAGGACGCGTTATTGCTCTTTTTGTCCTCGTATCGCTCTCAGCCCCGAGATGGTCGCTCGCCAGCTGAGTTGCTCCACGGTCGTCCTCATCGAACCTTGATGTCTTTGCTCCATCCGCCGCATCAGGTTCCTGTGCAGCGGCCGACACCTGCTTTGTTCCAGGCGACGTTGTATACTATAGCAACTATCGAGGTTCACGGCGTTGGCTCGCAGGGCGCATTCTTCGCTGCCTCGGCCGCGCTATGTATCTGGTTTTGGGGGCCTCTGGTGAGGTGCGTCGGCATCTCAATCAGCTGCGCCTCTGTCGTCGCACGGGTTCTGCCGCTCCCCGTCTGCTTTCAGCGACGGTGCCGTCCGGTCAGCGCCCTGGGGACCCATCTACTGGCTCGCCTCATCCCCAGGTGTTACCGACGCTGCCTTCCAATTTGCCCCATGGCGACGCGCCGCCGCCGCCGCCGCCTGTTCTCCCGCCGGCGACGCCCGAAGTGGACGCGTCGCTGCAACCGCCGGGTGCCTCCCTGGGTCACACGCCGCCGATCGCCTCCCGTGACCAGCTGTCCTCCGACATGGAACTCTTGCCCGCTCCGGACCAGATGTCGTCTTCGCCCGTCGGGTGCCCTGACCCGATGGAGGTCGACCCTTCGGCCCCTCCAGTCTCTCTAAGGGCGCATACACCGCATGTTGGCGTGCACCCTGGACTAGGTTTTCAGGCGTTTCCTAGCTCCCCTCGGACCGAATGGCAGGGTGCCGGTGGCACAGCCTCGCCTGTTGTTAGGCTCCCCACCTCGTCGCATACGTCAACATGGGGTCCTCCCCACGGCGGGCGGAAGCCTTATCACACAACCGTTCGCCGATTTGCGGGGGAGGAATGTGGTGTCACCGCCAGACACCACACTTGCTAGGTGGTAGCCTTTAAATCGGCCGCGGTCCGTTAGTATACGTCGGACCCGCGTGTCGCCACTGTCAGCTACGTCATTTGCTACGACCTAGCAAGGCGCCATTACCAGTTTATATTGAGATTATAATTCATGTATCAACAAGAACGATGTTCTCCAATTGTGGATTAAAGTTAAGTATTCCAGAAGCTATGTACTATTTTTGGCTACTATAACTCCTTTAACAGTTCCAGACCTCACGCCAGTCTGCGTGAGCTTAAACGCGTGCATTTCGGTCTCCTCTAGCAACACGGTGTTGGCTCTTCTGCCAACACAGCAACCTCCACACATCCAGCTACCAATCAAATTGCCGAACGGGGTAGCCGTGCGGTCTATGGCGCCGTTCACGGTTCGGGCGGCTTCCCCCCACCCCCACCCCCCGTCGGAGGTTCGAGTCCTCCCTCGGGCACGGGTGTGTGTGGTGTCATTAGCGTAAGTTAGTTTAAATTAGATTAAATAGTATGTAAGCCTAGAGACCGATGACCACAGCAGTTTGGTCCCCTAGTAACTTATTACCACTACCAATGAAATTAATCGCTAATTGCCTCATCCCTGTACACCTTACATATTTGAACCCGAATTAATGTCACTGCCATATTCCACAAAAATCGATTCATATTGTTGTGCTTCTATATGCAAATATTGAGGTTTATGACTGTTACTTAGTGGTGATTAGTTCAGTGTAGAGCTACTATTTTCAAATTAACTCTAATTTGAAAGTACATTTACACAAAGAAAAAAATTACTTAAGGCTAAGGAAACACTTGGCTTGAGGCCTTTTATTAGCCGTAAGTAATAATGTCCGATGGGTATCTGTAACTGTTAATCGTTATACACTACTGGCCATTAAAATTGCTACACCACAAAGATGACGTGCTACAGACGCGAAATTTAACCGACAGGAAGAACATGCTGTGATTTGCATATGATTAGCTTTTCAGAGCATTCACACAAGGTTGGCGCCGGTGGCGACACCTACAACGTGCTGACATGAGGAAAGTTTCAAACCGATTACTCATACACAAACAGCAGTTGACCGGCACTGCCGGGTCAAACGTTATTGTGATGCCTCGTGTAAGGAGGAGAAATGCGTACCATCGCGTTTCCGACTATGATAAAGGTCGGATTGTGGCCTATCGCGATTGCGGTTTATCGTATCGCGAAATTGCTGTTCGCCGGCCGGGGTGGCTGAGTGGTTCTAGGCGCTACAGTCTGGAACCGCGAGGCCGCTACGGTCGCAGGTTCGAATCCTGCCTCGGGCATGGATGAGTGTTATGTCCTTAGGTTAGTTAGGTTTAAGTAGTTCTAGGGGACTGATGACCTTAGAAGTTAAGTCCCATAGTGCTCAGAGCCATTTGAACCATTTAACATTGCTGTTCGCGTTGGTCGAGGTCCAATGACTGTTAGCAGAATATTGAATCTATGGGTTCAGGAGGGTAATACGGAACGCCGTGCTGGTTCCCAACAGCGTCGTATCACTAGCAGTCGAGATGTCAGGCATCTTATCCGCATGGCTGTAAAGGATCGTGCAGCCACGTCTCGATACCTGACACCACAGATGGGGACGTTTGCAAGACAACAACCATCTGCACGATCCGTTCGACGACGTTTGCAGCAGCGTGGAATGTCAGCTCGGAGACCATGCCTGCGGTTATCCTTGACGCTGCATCACAGACAGAAGCACCTGCGATGGTGTACTCAACGACGAACCTGGGTGCACGAATGGCAAAACGTCATTTTTTCGGATGTATCCAGGTTCAGTTTACAGCATCATGATGGTCGTATCCGTGTTTGGCGACATCGCGGTGAACGCACATTGGAAGCGTGTATTAGTCATCGCCATACTGGCGTATCACCCGGCGGTATGGGATGGGGTGCCATTGGTTACACGTCTCGGTCACCTCTTCTTCACATTGACGGCACTTTGAACAGTGGACGTTACATTTCAGATGTGTTACGACCCGTGGCTCTACCCTTCATTCGATCCCTACGAAACCCTACATTTCAGCAGGATACTGCACGACCGCATGTGGCAGGCCCTGTATGAGCCTTTATGGATACAGAAAATGTTCGACTGCTGCCCTGGCCAGCACATTCTCCAGATCTCTCACCAACTGAAAACGTCTGGTCAATGGTGGCCGAGCAACTGGCTCGTCGAAATACGCCAGTCACTACTCTTGATTAACTATGGTATCGTGTTGAAGCTGCATGGGCAGCTGAACCTGTACACGCCATCCAAACTCTGTTTGACTCAGTGCCCAGGTGTATCAAGGCCGTTATTACGGCCAGAGGTGGTTGTTCTGGGAACTGATTTCTCAGGATCTATGCACCCAAATTGCGTGAAAGTGTAATCACATGTCAGTTGTAGTATAATATATTTGTGCAGTGAATACCCGTTTATCATCTGCATTTCTTCTTCTTGTAGCAATTTTTATGGCCAGTAGTGTACTTCTGAAACTATTAATTTAGCTTTAATCACAATTGACTGCTAGCTATATTGTTACCAATGGCCTCACTATGTCAAAAAGACGTCCCACATCCCAATTTGCAAAAGTGGCTACTGTTAGTCTTATATCCATTTTTGTATTCAATTGTTCCCGCATGTTTACGGATCGCAACTAGTTGGTGATGAAGCATGTTCGCCGCCAAAGGAAAACTTTCGCATGGTTTATGTGTACAATTTTAGATGCACCACAGTCCTGATAAGAAGCATCAGGATCCAGATGGATTAACTCAAGAAATGCACATGAAGGATCACACTCACGTCCGAACTAAGTTATTAAAGCTCTTGTCCGTTATATTATAGCTGGTAGTGGTAGATTACTAGTATTTCATTTCCAGAATGAGGCGATTTTAAAGACCTTGCTAGAGGGGTTATCAACCCGCTCGGATAGCCACACGTATTAGCTCCTCACTTCCGGGATTCCGGGTGCATGCTGCTCGTGGATAGAACCCGCCCGGTGGGTAAATGACAATTTTAGGCGGTTTCCCGCGTCTAGCAAGGTGAATATCGGGCTAATACCCACTTCCCGTCTTAGATACATGATTCGTTAACATTTAGGAAACTTCCTCACAAATCCACAAGGGACAACACTAGACGCTGACGCAATTTTGTACAGAAATCCCGTCTCGGCGGGGTAGAAGTGCGAACTGAAAGTGTATCTCGGCTAACCCTCCACCACTAACATTACCAAATCCAGATTAACATGGCGACCCTTTGGAGATACGGCTAGGAAGACGAAGGAGACTAGAATAGTCATCACACATAAGATACCAAAAACTGAAAAACACTTCAACTAAGACAGATATCAGGATTGTGTGAAACTGATATTCCAAGCTCGAAAATGATATATTCTGGGAGTCAACTATAAAGAAGATTATTCTCACAAGATTGACGATCTATTTAATTAATCGTTATGACGGTTTTAAGGTGGATGAATCTTTAATTCGCTCTAAAAGAAGATATCTAAATGCATTTACGTACGTCAGTTATGTTCAACACATGGACTAAGGCTCCACCATATCGCTCTTTAACTATAATCATCAACGCATCTAAGTTTATACTCTATGTGAAGTAGAGGCTGAATGTATCAAAACTACAGTGACGGTCTTCGACTTACTTTGAGGGTAAATTTCAGGTATGTATGTGGAAGAAAACTGTATCCGCCTACCAACCCAATATTACTTCTTCTTTATTGACAAAACCCGGTATCAGCAGATAGAGGAACGCGTAACATCATGAGGAAGGTACTCATATTTTGTATCTTATGAGATATTATCCACAATCATAAGAAGATAGATTTCGTATTTCCTTCGAACTATCCTCCATTTCCAGTGAAACTGAACTGAGTTGCTCGGTAACAAGAAGCATTCAGGGCACACCGGGGAACTAATTTGTCATCAGATATCATAATGGAGTGTGTTTCTGCGACAGTGATTCCCTTCCGCCTTTCTAGCATTGCTGGAGATAAAATGAGTGAACCTCTGAAGGGCAAGAGCACGAAAAACGAGACGCTAGCTCTTAGCTCGCCTCAGCGTCCGCCTCTTGTCAGAGCAGGCACGGCGCCGTGATAGGACGGCAACCCGACACCGTGGTCCCCGTCCGCACATAATCCACGCTCAGGCCAGTCGCTGCTCTCAGAAAATATTCAGCCGGCTGCAGCTCAAGCACCAAACTCACTAGTACTCAGCTGCACTCTTAAATTAAGGCTGTTAAAATAGACATGAAGACCGTAATTTACTCTTTCAATATTATTACACTCGTGAACTGAATCATTTAGACCACCTGCTTAATGGCATATTGGTCCACCTTCGGGACATAATTCAGAAGCGATTATGCGTAGCATGGATTCGACAATTCCTTGGTAGGTTTCCGGAGGTATGTGAAATCACGCATGTCACTTAGTCCCGTATATTACAGGTCGGTGGCTATGGACACGGAACAACTGCCTCCCCCTGCGGGTCCAGGGGTTAGAATAGGCCCGAGGTATTCCTACCTGTCGTATGAGGCGACTAAAAGGAGTCTCTCATCTTTTCGGCCCAATGAGTTCAGGTCCCATTCTATGGTTTGACCTGCTACTTTCAAAATTCTCCAGAAGTGCGGGCCATACGAGAAAGGACGCCTTACGTGTTGCATGAGTGCCCTTAGTTTCGATCTCCTGAATCTCTTGTCATTGCTTTGCATCTCCATCTGCTATTCAACTATTTGGGCAAGGACACTTTCCGGGGTATGTCACCTTCTTCCGTTGCCTCCTGTCCTCTTTCAGCCTCATGACAATATTGGATTTCTCTGCACCCAATATCCAGCACATTAGCCAGTCCATTGTGATGGGACCGTCATGTACTTATTTGGTGGTAACCCCCTGACAACACAGGGATCGCACTGCTGATGCCTTAGCTGTAAACTCCCCACATATGGCAAGGAGTGGATGTCTATCTTCCTGGGGCATCAGGACTCCCGGGAACGGCCATCATGCCAGTTAGCCTTTGCTGTGGCTGGGTGGCGCCTATGGGGAGAGCCCCTGATCGGAGTGGGTGGCATCAGGGCGTATGACCCACAATGAAGCGGACTAAGTCAGCTCTTGCTGGTGACTGTACGGCACCAGCAGCCTCTAAGAAGGGCAAGATAGAATACATTGCCCACAGGTATGACCCTAAATCGTTCCCCTCCCTCGCTACACCATGGGAGGAACGTAGAGCTACAGAACCGAGAGCCATATTCGCCTCAGTTTTTAGTCTGTAGGAGAACAGATGGAGACGCTTTTCTACCGACGAAGCCTCAGAGTTTCATTGAACACCTTGAGGATAAGTTTGGAGAAGTGACAGCGCTGTCCAAGATGCGAAACCGTGCAATCTTGATTCAGACAGCATCTCCAGCCCAATCCCGAGCGTTACTCGCCTGTGACAAGCTGGGTGATATTCCTGTTTCCTTCACTCCCCATAAAAGCCTCATCCTGGTCCCGGGGATTATTTCACATCGTGACCTCCTCTTGCAGTCTGACGACGAGCTCCGCGCCCATATAGAACGGCGGGGTGTTCATTTCATCTGGCGCGTTTACAGGTGACCCAAGGACAACAGGGTTGCTACCGGTTCCTTCATCTTGACTTTTGAGGTTGATTCATTGCCTGAAAAGGTCAAGATGATGGCTTACCGCTGTGACGTTAAACCACACGTCCCTCCCCCTATGTGGTGCTGTAAGTGCTGTAAGTTTGGGCACATGTCTTCCCGCTGCACTACCAGTGCCACATGTCGAGACTGCAGACGTCCACTGCAAGCAGACACTCCATGTGCGCCACCTCCCACTTGCATCAGCTGTGGAGAGCACCACTCCCCTTGCTCGCCACACTGCCCAGTACTCCAAAAGGAGCGGAAAATTATAGAGTTACAAGACCCTGGACAGGTAGACTTACACAGAGGCTAAATGTAAATTCGAAAGATTACACTTCATTCGGTTGACGTCGACATACACTGCAGCTGCATCACCATCGCCATCCAAAGTGCCAGTGGTTCCTCACCCTGTGACACGAACAGAGGGTCCTCTGGGCTACCAGAATACATCCGCCCCCTCGGTGGCAGGGGGAAAACCTTCCTCTATTGCTCCAGAAACACCTACTTCACAAGCAAGGCCCTCCCAAACGCAGAGGACATCAGTCCCCTCCCCCCCTGCCGTAGAAGCAACTGCCTCCTCCGGCTCCTCTCGTGCAGAGGCGGTCCCTTGGGGCCCTCTCTTCCAAGGTCTGCACTAATTCAAAATTCAAATTGTTCTGAGCACTATGGGACTTAACAACTGTGGTCATCAGTCCCCTATAACTTAGAACTACTTAAACCTAACTAACCTAAGGACATCACGCACATCCATGCCCGAGGCAGGATTTGAACCTGCGACCGTAGCAGTCGCGCGGTTCCGGACTGCGCGCCTAGAACCGCTAGACCATCGCGGCCGTCTCTGCACTAATGCCACGGCGGACACTCGCTAGTTGCTCAAGGAGCCAAAAGCTGCTGGACAAAGAGCTTCACGATCTTCCTCTGTGCCTGAAGCTGCTTCGGAGAAATCTTCCCAACAAGCCCCTAAAGAGAAGCGAGAGAGCAAGCAAACTAAGAAGAACTGTGCTAAGAAACAGGATCCTCTGGTGGCCCCAACACCACCACTCAGTATCAATTCTGAATCTGAGGATGCAGTGGAGATCTTAGTGTCCCCTGTGGACCTGGATCTCACTGATGCCTCATCCACCATATAAATGGCAATAAATACTCAGTCAGATACAGCAGGTGACCCTGAGGCATAACCTGCCTCCTCGTGCGCTTCATGTCTTCCCATCCTCCAGTGAAATTGCGGCGGTTTTTTCCACCACCTGGCTTAGTTACAGCACTGTTAATTTTTACACCTGCTTTCTGCATTGCCCTCCAGCAAACCTGGTTCCCGGCAATGTGGACCCCTGACCTCTGTGGCTATAAGGGATATTACAGAAACTGTAGCAACTATAATAGAGTGTCAAGTGGAGTTTGCGTCTATGCCCTGAACTCAGTATGCAATGAACCTGTGCTCCATCAAATCCCTCTTGAATCTGTGGCTGTCAGGATAAGGACGACACAGGAAATAGCCGGCCGCGGTGGTCTCGCGGTTCTAGGCGCGCAGTCCGGAACCGTGCGACTGCTACGGTCGCAGGTTCGAATCCTGCCTCGGGCATGGATGTGTGTGATGTCCTTAGGTTAGTTAGGTTTAAGTAGTTCTAAGTTCTAGGGGACTGATAACCACAGCAGTTGAGTCCCATAGTGCTCAGAGCCACACAGGAAATAACTGTCTGCAACGTATGTTTTCCTCCAGATGGTGCAGTACCCCTGAACGCAATGGCTGCACTTATTGATCAACTACATAAACCTTTCCTACTTTCGGGAGATTTTAACGGTCATAACCCCTTGTGGGGTGGCACAGTTCTTATTGGCCGAGTCAGAGATGTCGAAAATTTACTGTCACAACTCGACCTCTGCCTCTTAAATACTGGATCCGCCACACATTTCAGTGTGGCACATGGCACATATTCGGCCATTGATCTCTCGGTTTGCAGTCCTGACCTTCTCCCATCTATCCACTGGAGAGCACATGACGACCTGTTTGGTAATGACCACTTCCCCATCTTCCTGTCACTGCCCCGGCGTCCAGCCCATGGACGCCTGCCAAGATTGGCTTTACACAAGGCGGACTGGGAAACTTTCACCTCTGCTGTCACTGTTGAATCCCCCCCACACGGTAACATCGACGTGGTGGTTGAGTAGATCACTACAACGATCGTTTCAGCAGCAGATAACGCAATCCCTCGTTCTTTAGGGTGCCTCCAGCGAAAGACAGCCCCGTAGTTGTCGCCAGAAGTCGCTGAGCTAATTACGGAGCGTCGGCGAGCTCCACAGCGGCATAAGCGGCACCCTTCCCTGGAGCACCTCATATCCTTGAAACAGCTCCGTGCCCGCGTTCGCCAGCTAATGAAAAGGCGGAAACAGGAGTGTTGGGAGGGGTAAGTGTCGACCATTTGGTGCCATACGTCACCTTCCCAAGTATGGGCAAAGATCAAACGAGTTTTTGGGTACCAGACCCCAACAGGTGTTCCTGGTGTTAACATAAATGGCGTGTTATCTACCGACGCAAACGCGATTGCCGAGCACTTTGCTGAGCACTATGCTTGCGCCTGTGCGTCGGAGAATTGCCCTCAGCCTTTCACACTCTCAAGTGGTGGTTCGAAGAGAAAGTCCTCTCGCTCACTACACGCCACAGTGAATCCTATAACGCCCCGTTTACAGAGTGGGAGCTCCTCACTGCCCTTGCACATTGGCCCGACGCAGCTACTGGGCCCGATCGGATCCACTGTCAGATTATTAAACATCTCTCGTCTGACTACAAGTGACATCTCTTCATGATCTTCAACCGGATCTGGTGCGATGGCGTCTTTCCATCGCACTGGTGGGGGAGCACAATCATATCAGTGCTCAACCCCGGCAAAAACCCGCTTCATGTGGATAGCTATCGACCCATCAGTCTCACCAACGTTGTTTGTAAGCTGCTGGAACCTATGGTGTGTCGGTGGTCGGGTTGGGTCCTGGAGTCATGTGGCCTACTGGCTCAGTGCCAGGGCGGCTTCTGTCTTGATCACTCTACCACTGATAATCATGTGTCCCTCGATTCTGCAATCAGAACAGCCTTTTCCAGACGCCATCACCTTGTTGCTGCCTTTTCTGATTTACGAAAAGCTTATGACACCACCTGGCGACATCATATCCTTGGCATATTATACGAGTGGCGTATCTGAGGCCCGGTCCCGGTTTTTATCCAGAATTTCCTGTCGCTTCGTACTTTCTGTGTCCAAGTTGGGGCCTAATGTTCGTGTGCACCGAAGCACTTGTGCCTACACCAGAATTGTGCTGTGTTTTCAGATCTGCCACAAATCGAAGCCTATCCTGCTTTACACAGCGGAAAAGCATTATACTCACATTTTCTTTTACGAGGCGTAGACACCCAGCACCTTGTTGTCTACTCGTTGTTTCATCGTCTTTCAACCACTTTGCATAGCTTCTGACGACATTAGGATGTGAACAACCGACCTGCTTCGCGTTTTCTAGGCTCTCATTCTCAGGATCCAGGCTACAACAATCTGTCGCTCATCAAAGTCGCTTACCTCAAAGTATTCCACCATTTTCGGCAATATCGCCGCTATAATGAATCCGCATTCGTCTCTGGTTCAGTCATATACTTTCCTCGCCGCTGCAAGTGGACGCCACCAGGTGACGTTCAGTCTTCCGTTGTGCAGTTATCATAATGTTTTGGCTCATCAGTGTGTATAACACATACCTTGCGACTCAGCAAAGAAACAAAAGAAATAAATGAACGTGCAAAAAAAAAAAAAGATAGTGAAAGTAGGTGAGATAATCAACTAGCGCCGTCGTTACTGGCTATTAAAATAACAACACCATAATGATGGCATGTAACAAAATTCAAACTGGTGTGCAGTGTATTTACATGGTTTGACATGCAGATCACTACCTTTCCAGTGCCATCGGCCGAAACAGTTCTCTATGTAAGAAAAGATTACGCAGTAAGTTTATAATTCAGAAATCGCATTTCAGTGTTGTTTGTTTGTCAGACGATCGTGTTATGCGTCGTGTAAGAAAGAGCAACGTTTATCAACACGTGTGGGAATTCGACAGTAGCTGGATCGCGTCCTACCAAGACTGCGGTTTATCGTTTCGCGACATTGCTGCTAGCGTTGGTTGGGATGCCATGCCTTTCTGGCGTGTATGGAATCGGTGGATTCAAGGGAACCATATTCGACGCCGTGCAGGATCTAAGCGATTTCACACGGCTAGTGTTCTAGAAGACAGGCATATACTTCGCTCCGCCACGTGGGCTGGTACATCCAGGCACCATAAATTAAGTCAGGAAGTGGGTTTGTCTGCAGCAAGGCAAGTATCCTCAACGACAGTGCGATGCCGTCTGGAGCACCATGGACTGTCTGCACGGCGACCATTTTTGTGGTTTCCCTTGACGCGGCAGCAGAGAGGGCGCGTCGACAGTGGTCCATCCAAGGACAAAAATGGACACAGAAATGAGAACATATAGTCTTATTAGAGAGTAGTGAATCTTCGTACATCATCACGATGGACGTCTCCGTGTGTGGAGGCTCATTGGGGAACGAACATTGCTTGATTGCATTCATCGTCGCAAAACGAACCCAGCATCTAGTTTTATAACTTAGAGTGCCACTGGTTACACAACCCGGTGAACTTTAGTTCGTATAGCCGGCACAAACGCGATACATTTCTGACGTGTGGAGGCTAGAGACTGTCCTATCAGTGACGTTACCTTTAAACAAGGTATTACTAAACTGTATGTTACCCGTGGTGTCCTGACTTACCTCGATACAGAGGGAGAGTGACTGCTATCATGATCAGCACGTTCTCCCAGTCTCTCACTCACTGAAAAAGTTGGTCATGGCTTGTCGAGTGACTATCATGCTACCGCTATCACGCGCCAGTCACTACTGTTAATGAACTTCAGCATAGAGTTGAAGCAGCATGGAATGAGCTGCCATCAAAGCTCAGTTTAAGCCGAGCTAAGCCTTATTGGAATCAATGAAGCTGTCAGAGTAGCAACTTTGTGAACTAAATTTCACACCCTTTATAACTCCAAATTGCCTACAAATCTAGATAATTATGTAATGTTTATGACTAAACTGGATACGAAAAATAATAAAATTTTCATTAGTTAATATCTTTCCTGGTATTGAAATTTCTATGGACAACAGCTAAGAGCGGTTCTAGGCGCTACAGTCTGGAACCGCGCGACCGCTACGGTCGCAGGTTCGAATCCTGCCTCGGGCATGGATGTGTGTGATGTCCTTAGGTTAGTTAGGTTTAAGTAGTTCTAAGTTCTAGGGGACTGATGACCTTGGAAGTTAAGTCGCATAGTGCTCAGAGCTATTTGAACAACACCTAAAAACAAAGGAAAGGAAAGTCATTTTTATACCAGAAAGAGATTTACACGGTCCAGTCATGCTAATACGAGCACCACCTATGTTCGACGTCCACGTGCGTTAAACACTCACAGACGGCAGGTGGCAGCACTATCAGTGAAGTTTATATAAGGCGGTAAACAGTCCGGTCGTTGCCATAATGCGGAAAGGAGCGATTTCCGAAATGGCTAAGTTTGTAAAGTGTTCGCTTGCCGCTGTAGTTGACGCGTATCGTGCATGATAAAATGGTGCTGTCTTAAGCCGCGGTCGAGGCAACTGTGGTGCACCACGGTGCATAGATGACAGGGGTGAGCCACGGCTACGGAGATATGCACTGGCGAATAGACGTGCGACTGTTGACCAACTGACGGCCGAGGGACTGTCAACAATGTCTCCTCAACGACCATTCAGCGAAGGTTACTGCGTATGGACCTCCGCAGCAGGTGCCTGTTTCGTGTACTGGTGCTGGCAGCGATCCGTCGGCGACGAAAGCTAGAATTTGCACGCCCGTACCGCAACTGGACGTCTACTGAGTGGCGAAAGGTGGCATCTGAAAGCAAAGGGTCCAGGCCTGAGGGGGGGAGCGTTGTGGTTTGGGGATTGTTTCGTGGCATTCCTTGGGTGAGCTTGCCATTCTGAAAGGCTTTACGGATCAACAAAAGTATGCATCTGTTCTTGGGGACGATTTCCGCTCCTACATGCAGTTGGTTTCCTTACGCCGCGATGACAACCACCAACAGAACAATGCAACGTGTTACACAGTTCGCAGTGTACAAGCGTGGTTCGAACAGCACCAGATTGAGTTAATCGTACTCCCCTGAACAGAAAACTCGACAGATTTTATCTCAAAGTTACTACAGTTGCCAGTATCTTAAATTCTGTTCCAAATGAAATACTTTGAAATATATTACTTAAAAACGTAGGTAGAGGTACCTGTTGTGTTACATGGAGAAACACCTCTTGCCATTGCGGTGAAAGAAACATTAGGCTAGCGACGCGATTGAGAAGTTACAGACCTTGTACTAGATATCGCGTGACATTAGTGAGTTAGACTGACAAGTACCATCGAAATGATGGCGACCAGATCGTGGGTCCCTCTACGATGAGACACTAAATCTCCAAGGACTTGCAGGTACTAAGCTTTTCACGTGCACCTTTGTCAATGGTATTCAGTGGGTACTTGGATTTGGAGGAAACCGCCACCATCGGATTCAATTGCAGTAGACCTTGAGTACCGGGACGGACGTAACAACGGACAGACGGACAACATTTTAGCAGAACACTTGAAAATTCACTTCTGTATAACAACATCTAGTTATCAAACAACTTACGGGAATGCAGCCAGGTAATATTAACAGCGACAGCCGATATTTCGGCGGGAGCACTTCCTGCCATTTTCAAGGCAAACTGCAACGGACAGGCGATGCATTGGAAATTTTAAAACCTCGGTTTTTGGACTAATGCAGGAAATATAACACGCACACTGAACACTAGTGCCACCAAAGATGACCAAAGTCAGAGATATCGATAGTGAGACTACGAACTAGCAGGTGAGGTAACATTGACTCTGTCCCTCTGTTTTTTGACAAGGAAGAGAACAGGATTCCAAACAGAGTTTAAATAAAAACCTCCAGCCCTTTTTACTAGGTTGCTCGCTAATTTAATCTCAACTGCCTCCTTAATAACACTGTCCCAATAGCTGGACGTGCATGCTAATATATCGGTGTTGTTGTATAACATAGTGTGACCAGTATCCATGCAATGTTCGGCAAAAACAGATCTACTTGGCTGCTGTAATCGTGTGTGCCGTTTAGGCTCAGTACATCGGTCCTCCTCGGTCCTGGAAGTTTGGCTAGTATATGCCATGCTACAGCTAGAGTGCGATATACACCCACCTTACGCAAACCAATATCATCCTTAACGCAACCCAAAAGCACTCTGATTTTAGATGGAGGTCGGAAAACACATTTCACATCGTATTTCCGTAAAATACGACCGATCTTGTTGGAAGTGCTTCCCACGTAAGGCAAACAGGCAGTAGACTTCGGTGTCGACTCAGTATTATCATCAATCACCCGATGTACAGTTAGTCAATAGCACAACGCACGTCCAATCGGTCTTTCACTATAACCATTTTGACGAAACGTGGCTTCAAGATGGGACAGCTCAGCCGGCAAAGTCTCAGTGTCGGAAATGACATGTGCCCTGCGTACCAAAGTGCGAAGTGCCCCTTCACCCTGAGCCGGATGGTGACATCTATTAGCCTGTAAATTCAAGTCGCTGTGAGTATGTTTGCTGTAAACTGCGTGTCCCAATGATCCACCATCCTTCCTCCTAAACAAAACGTCAAGAAAGTGAAGGCAACCATCCTCTTCCACCTCCATCGTAAAACGAATGTTCGGGTGGATCGAGTTCAGATGTTCCAGAAAGGCATTCAAATTCTCCGTACCATGACGCCAAACAACAAAGGTGTCATCAACATATCTGAAGAAACAGGTGGGTTTAAAAAAGCCGACTCCAATGCACGTTCCTCGAAGTCTTCCATAAGGAAGTCGCTCTAATCACAGTTGCTCTTACCTGCCATTGCGTGAGAGATTTTCCTTCCTTCTGACTTAGCAGGTGCTGCTGCAGGTGGACAGCCGTAGGTTTAAACCAAGTCGAAGAGCTGGTACAGTTCATGTCAATTACTTTCCTTCTTCTACTGTCGAACTGAAAAGAACCACGACACAATTCTTAATAACGACTCTAACTTCGTGCTGCGTTTATTGTAGAATGAACAAGTAGCAGTTTAGAATTATTAGTCGTTTTCGAGAATGCTACAGCGTCAAGTAGTTACTATATTTGTATTATTAATTCATTCATATGAGCTTCCTCGTCACTCATGGTGGAGCTGGAAGAAGCTCAGCGTCACATCTTACATAACAGTTGCGCAGGATCTAGCCTGTCAACGACAAGAAAATATCAAGTGAGCTTCTTAGGATAATTCTACGGTGCTTGAGGAATTAAGTCTACGAAAAAGGAGTTGCCAAACATATTCCGTGTGATCATCAAGTCTCTGATGCTCCAATAGTAGGAAGATTTTATGAAACGACTACTAAATGTTTTGCTCTTCTGGTACTACCTGAAGCGTACACCAGCTAGCCATTAACTGTTTTTGGGTACGCATTATAGGATACTGCAGCATGATATGAAACCAGAGTCATGTTTTGTCCTTATCAGAAACTTTGTAAATGGCAGGGAGCTATTAATTCTTCCATCTAACAGTCTGTTTCCATTCATGCATTCGTTCTACTCGCTAATTCTTACGGAAGAACGTCCAAACATTTGATTCTTCAGCAGAATAAGGTGTGCGTTATTTTAATAATTTCTATATGGGTAACATCTACATAAGAATAATTAATCCATACAACCGTGAACGTCTTTGTGCACATCAGCAATCAGGACTTTATGCCAGTTACCACAACACTTTACAATATTTAAAAAGCAGTTAGCACAAATTCAGTCCCTAAAGTCGTCACCAGAATGACTGAGACTTTATTTATTATTGTCGTGTGACTAGGGCCTCCCATCGGGTAGCCCGTTCGCCGGGTGCAAGTCTTTCGATGTGACGCCAAAAAAATGGTTCAAATGGCTCTGAGCACTATGGGACTTAACATCTATGGTCATCAGTCCCCTAGGACTTAGAACTACTTAAACCTAACTAACCTAAGGACAGCACACAACACCCAGCCATCACGAGGCAGAGAAAATCCCTGACCCCGCCGGGAATCGAACCCGGGAACCCGGGCGTGGGAAGCGAGAAAGCTACCGCACGACCACGAGATGCGGGCGATGTGACACCACTTCGGCGACTTGCGCGTCGATGGGGATGAAATGATGATGATTAGGACAAACCAACACCCAGCCCCTGAGCGGAGAAAATCTCCGACCCCACCGGGAATCGAACCCGGGCTCGTAGGATTGACATTCTGTCGCGCTGACCACTCAGCTTCCAGGGGGAGGGGGGGGGGGACACTGAGACTATTTTTGAGTTGTGTTTCAATCATACACCCAACATGAAACAATATTTAATTTAGCAGTGTGTTCTAGCATTTCCTCTTTGATATTTTTCCCTAGGTATTCTGCTAGACTATAGGAGGTATTAGTATGAAATTGAATGTTGGGAATGTTTTCAGTGAAAGTTACTATAAATACAGCCAACGGTCTTGCCCAGTGGTAACACTGGTTCCCGTCAGATCACAGAAGTTATGCGCTGTCGGGCTAGGCGGAGAGCTGTTTGCAAGCGGGGTGCCGTCTGCTCTTTTTAGGCCAGTTGAGGAGCAACTTGACTGGGAAGTAGCGGCTCCGATCACGAAAACTGACAACGGCCGGGAGAGCGGTGTGCTGACCACATGCCCCTACATATCCGTATCCAGTGACAGCCGGTCGGTACCGTTGGACCTTCACGGCCTGTTCGGACGGAGTTTAGTTTAGTACTATTCATTCAGCGCAAACATTTCCAGTAGCAGAAAACTTAACTCCTACCATTCTTCAACAAAAGATGGCAGATTGCACACTAGTACTAATTAATCACTGCTTGTCAGGGCGGCACTAGGACGGCAGTGTGGTAATACAATCAGAAATAAGTAATGAAGTTTATTAGAAAACGGTGCATAACGTTGTTACCGTTTGATAAGAAGCACTTACACCCTACACTTAATACAATGATTTTTAAAGGACTTTGCTGTTTGTTGCAGTGTATGATATTGTCACTATGATTGAAAGTAATATTGCAGACACTCTTGACTGTCTTATTACACAGTAGATAGAGACTGCTAAATCGGAAAATTGTCTCCTCAGAAGAACTCCTAGAACTGTGCTCCATAGCATAATTGCAGGCTGTGTGCTCAGCTGGCTGCGGGCTACTGGCGGATGACTACGAGACACAGGTGGAAGTCGTGCAGAAGCAGAAAATGGTCCGAATTCGCGAGCACCATCTGGAGTATGGTGCTCGGAACTGAGAGTAGTTGTGCCTGTGTGGCAGCTACCTCCAGTGGTATTTGTTGTGTACCTCATGAGCCTGCTACACAACTTTATTAGGAAGTAAATACAAGAATTCGAAGATATGCCTGTTGCCGGCCGGAGTGGCCGTGCGGTTCTAGGCGCTTCAGTCTGGAACCGCGTGACCTCTACGGTCGCAGGTTCGAATCCTGCCTCGGGCATGGATGTGTGTGATGTCCTTAGGTTTGTTAGTTTTAAGTAGTTCTAAGTTCTAGGGGACTGATGACCACAGTAGTTAAGTCCCATAGTGCTCAGAGCCATTTTTGATACGCCTGTTAACTCTGCCCTTTGCTCAGATTGATGAACCTCGTAGGACTCTGACCACAATCTATTGGTTATGGCCTGTAGATTAAAACTGAAGAAACTGCAAAAAGGTGGGAATTTAAGGAGATGGGACCTGGATAAACTGAAAGAACCAGAGGTTGTACAGAGTTTCAGCGAGAGCATAAGGGAACAATTGACAGGAATGGGGGAAATAAATACAGTAGAAGAAGAATGGGTAGCTTTGAGGGATGAAGTAGTGAAGGCAGCAGAGGATCAAGTAGGTAAAAAGACGAGGGCTAGTAGAAATCCTTGGGTAACAGAAGAAATATTGAATTTAATTGATGGAAGGAGAAAATATAAAAATGCAGTAAATGAGGCAGGCAAAAAGGAATACAAACGTCTCAAAAATGAGATCGACAGGAAGTGCAAAATGGCTAAGCAGGGATGGCTAGAGGACAAATGTAAGGATGTAGAGGCTTATCTCACGAGGGGTAAGGTAGATACTGCCTACAGGAAAATTAAAGAGACCTTTGGAGAAAAGAGAACCACTTGTATGAACATCAAGAGCTCAGATGGAAACCCAGTTGTAAGCAAAGAAGGGAAAGCAGAAAGGTGGAAGGAGTATATAGAGGGTCTATACAAGGGCGATGCACTTGAGGACAATATTATGGAAATGGAAGAGGATGTAGATGAAGATGAAATGGGAGATACGATACTGCGTGAAGAGTTTGACAGAGCACTGAAAGACCTGAGTCGAAACAAGGCCCCCGGAGTAGACAACATTCCATTGGAACTACTGATGGCCTTGGGAGAGCCAGTCCTGACAAAACTCTACCATCTGGTGAGCAAGATGTATGAAACAGGCGAAATACCCTCAGACTTCAAAAAGAATATAATAATTCCAATTCCAAAGAAAGCAGGTGTTGACAGATGTGAGAATTACCGAACAATCAGTTTAATAAGCCACAGCTGCAAAATACTAACACGAATTCTTTACAGACGAATGGAAAAACTAGTAGAAGCCGACCTCGGGGAAGATCGGTTTGGATTCCGTAGAAATACTGGAACACGTGAGGCAATACTGACCTTACGACTTATCTTAGAAGAAAGATTAAGGAAAGGCAAACCTACGTTTCTAGCATTTGTAGATTTAGAGAAAGCTTTTGACAATGTTGACTGGAACACTCTCTTTCAAATTCTAAAGGTGGCAGGGGTAAAATACAGGGAGCGAAAGGCTATTTACAATTTGTACAGAAACCAGATGGCAGTTATAAGAGTCGAGGGACATGAAAGGGAAGCAGTGGTTGGGAAGGGAGTAAGACAGGGTTGTAGCCTCTCCCCGATGTTATTCAATCTGTATATTGAGCAAGCAGTAAAGGAAACAAAAGAAAAATTCGGAATAGGTATTAAAATCCAGGGAGAAGAAATAAAAACCTTGAGGTTCGCCGATGACATTGTAATTCTGTCAGAGACAGCAAAGGACTTGGAAGAGCAGTTGAACGGAATGGATGGTGTCTTGAAGGGAGGATATAAGATGAACATCAACAAAAGCAAAACGAGGATAATGGAATGTAGTCGAATTAAGTCGGGTGATGTTGAGGGTATTAGATTAGGAAATGAGACACTTAAAGTAGTAAAGGAGTTTTGCTATTTGGGGAGCAAAATAACTGATGATGGTAGAAGTAGAGAGGATATAAAATGTAGACTGGCAATGGCAAGGAAAGCGTTTCTGAAGAAGAGAAATTTGTTAACATCGAATATAGATTTAAGTGTCAGGAAGTCATTTCTGAAAGTATTTGTATGGAGTGTAGCCATGTATGGAAGTGAAACATGGACGGTAAATAGTTTGGACAAGAAGAGAATAGAAGGTTTCGAAATGTGGTGCTACAGAAGAATGCTGAAGATTAGATGGGTAGATCACATAACTAATGAGGAGGTACTGAATAGGATTGGGGAGAAGAGGAGTTTGTGGCACAACTTGACCAGAAGAAGGGATCGGTTGGTAGGACATGTTCTGAGGCATCAAGGGATCACCAATTTAGTATTGGAGGGCAGCGTGGAGGGTAAAAATCGTAGGGGGAGACCAAGAGATGAATACACTAAGCAGATTCAGAAGGATGTAGGTTGCAGTAAGTACTGGGAGATGAAGAAGCTTGCACAGGATAGAGTAGCATGGAGAGCTGCATCAAACCAGTCTCAGGACTGAAGACCACAACAACAACAAGGATGCCTTTTAATGGAAACTCTCATTCATCAGTTGTTTTTATCTTTCCTTGACAAATCATCAGCAGCAGTTATACTGTAACCTTTGCGAATAGCTGATACTGACAATAAATGATAAGAATGGTATCTGATGTAACGCTAAGTATCTAAGTAAATGTAGCATGGTGGCATCATTGCTAATGGTGTCTTATGATAAACAACTCTGATTAAGCTATAGGTATTTAATCCTTCTCCATAAGCTAGCATCCACCATGCACTGATGTGCGAATAGGAACACCTACCTTGCTACACAGCCTAATGTATCTCTCAGCAACAAGCAAAGAACTGAACCAAACACAGCTAACACTTGGAAGGAAACACTGAGCAACCTGTTCAATCAAATATACGAAGCACCTATATCATTAGCATCAAGCAGGAATGAGAAGATACACTACAATGTTTGGGTAAAGGAATGAAAACTGATTAAAGCAGCAAATAAATACTTGCCTAACATGAACCATGATGTGAGTTGAATATATACTATGGAATGTAATTGCACATTACTTTTCAATTTAGGTAGTCATTTTTCTTCTTTCTCAGTTACTGAGTGTAATGTAATGTTGAATCACACTTAATTCGTCGCTAATATTAATGATTTCACCTTCGTGGCCATATAATTATTATTTTGGTATTGATAGTACAATGTGTGTGCTGTTGTAATGAAGAATTAAAACCAAGCTTCTGCGTACGAGAGCCAAGATAAACTTTAGCCACAGCCTTGAGGTGTGTAATGCTTCTGGATAATTGATTTAACCTATTATCACTATTTCCCGACTTTATGGAAAGAAGACACATAACTGTAACAGGGTGATATACCGTTTTTCAGGCTGACAAACAGATAAAGATAATTAAGGGCCTATATACCATATCTGTAATGATGCAAACTGTTCTGGGTTAATTTCTGAGGAATTGCATATAAACTCTCCATAACGCCTTTGGAAGGAATGCTTGTAAAAATAATGTTAATCCCTCCTGCGGAGCTGCTATATGTAACTGTGCTGTAGTTTACTCAACCACATATTGGCAGATTGTATCAGCAGTTTTTCATGAAATAAGCCATTATTTGAAATAATACTAGTCAACATAGCTTGCTTCACAATTCATATCACCAGCTTTAATATGGTATCATGTTTGCACACGTTATGAAAAGCTTGTGCACCTCCTTCATAAATAATAGTTTTACAGGTTATATGAGATATGAAATATTGTTCACACTACGATTCAGTCATGTACTGTTGTTTGCAAATTACGTAACTAGAGATCAATCTGAAAGCGACTTCGCTTGCAGCTGGCATCAATTTGAATAATCTGTCTTAACGAATTTCGTTCGCAGTTCATGAGTTGCTAATGATACAAAAATGAGAACGAAGTTTATTGTTGTGGTAATTACATTAATTATGCAGAAAATTACATAATATATATCATCACGTACTATGAAACTAAACTGACAGTCACTACACAGTTTCTACGTGTTAAACGAGTTATGTAATCAGCTCACTACGTAATTAGCTCACTCCAGTTCTAATAGAACCATTCTGAGATGTAGTAACCATTAGTTATTCGAATAAATAGGTGCTGCACTCTGATTCACATGGGGTAACGCCCTCTGAAAACAATGACAGAGAAAAGAATGGCATTAGGATAGATGTTCGAAAATCACTCATGTTGTCTCGCTAAAGAAAGTTGTGCTGTCCATTACATTGCATTTCTATCAGATTTTACTAAGATGTGGCAGCTTACATCTGGTGATGCAATATGGCGACGGATATGGCTCTCCATCATCTCCGGAGTATCAACTAGTCTACTGTACTACACAGTTTGTGGTCTACATTTTACTGTTAGCTTTTCCAAAGGTTTAATACAAGTATGTAGACTTCTCCCAATCTGCGTCTCACTTGATAAGCATCAGCGTGACTTCACATGATGCACCACTTAGCTAAAAATGTAAAAACAGGTTCTGAAAGTCGAGATTCCGATTACTCACTGATGTTTTATGATAGTTCACCAATTCTAAAGCTATCTTTTTTAGCATGACACAGTGGAAATATTGAACCTATGAGCTTTAATCTTTGATGATATTTATCCATTGTAGCATTATGAACATAAACATGTAATGGGCACTCACATAAATCACGGGATATTTTGCTAGCACCTATTTAAAATATTTGTACAGTATTATACACATAATAAAAATATTATCAGGTACGATCAGAGTAGAGATCGGTGGTGTATTATGCAAATGTGTTGAAGCCTGTCCTCAGACAGCATCCGGTAGCTCAGAAAAATTAATGGCCTGCTACTGCCTTATTAGGATAGCAGCACAAGTGTGAGATATTTAGAGACTATTCCAGAAATTATTTCTGCTGCTAGAGCATCGAATACTGCAGCCTCATAGAATATGACTGGCAATTCTGTGATCATTGACTTACTTCCTCAAGTGGCATAGAATTACGTTGCTAAGTTCATTTAATACCTTTCTTGTCATTTCGGTGAAATGTTTTCAACAGTTCTTAAGTAAGATGTATCGTCAATTAGTTAAAAATTTTAATTTATGTTTGGCATAAAGGTAATTTTACATGTAATTTATTATAGCTCTATCTCTCATTATGTGAGTGATTTGCGTCTCCCTCTGACTTGGATGGTGCTCCAGCAGTGAGACAGCCGTTGGTTCAAAACTTGCTGAAGAGCTGGTATGCTTCATGTCATTTCTTTTCTTCCTTCTCTAAAGCGACTGAAAATGACCACAACGAAATTCTTAGGAACAACTTTGACGTTGTGCTGTTTTTGACGTAGGCTGAATAAGAGGGATTTGATAATTATCAGTCCCCTGCTGGAATTTCACAATATTCAATAACTACTGTTCCTGGAAACAGCAGTTTGTAGGAACATGAAATGAAATGATCATACAGTGTGACCCAGGAGGTTCAAATGGTTCAAATGGCTCTGAGCACTATGGGACTTAACTTCTGAGGTCATCAGTCCCCTAGAACATAGAACTACTTAAACCTAACTAACCTAAGGACATCACACACATCCATGCCCGAGGCAGGATTCAAACCAGCGACCGTAGCGGTCGCGCGGCCTCAGACTTAGCGCCTAGAACCGCTCGGCCACCCCGACCGGCGACCCAGGAGGAATGTTCAGTATTCAGTAATAAGACACGAACTATCATTCCAAGAAAAAAGTTCTAGTAACGGCGGGCTCTAAAACGCGTACCTATGAACACTTCTACATCTTCGATATTGTGAACAAATAACACCTACTGCAACCTCTTGGCATTCCATATTTTGAGGTGTGGTAGTATCGACCGAAACAAGAAAAAAGTCGAGTCAACATGACCTCTGAAGTGTGTACCTTCAGACCTGTGGGAACTTTTTCATCTTCGCTACTGTTAAACATTTCTTGTTCTGACAAAGTGCTCATAACTCTGAAGGTATGCATTTTATAGCCAATGCTTACCAGACCATTTTTTCTTGTTTTGGTCCGTACTAACTCCTACCATAATATAGAAAGTAAAGAGCTTTCGGTAGAAGAGATTTGTTTCACAGTATCGAGGATGAAGAAGGCTCGTAGCTCTTACGGTACTCAATCTGGTGTCCACGTTTAGTAGACTCTTTTTGCTTCGGATGGTCGTTCCCGTCATCCTGTTGAATATTCATCATTCCTCCCGGGACACTCTGTATAGGCTCAGACGTAGATAAAAATGGTAGTAGGCTTAGTTTCATTGGTAGGATACTGAGAAAGCACGATCATCTTCAAAAGAGATATTTTATAAAAAAAAAATCCTGTGACCCATCTTATAACACTGTACATACTACAACGATCATCATTCAAACCCTAAAGGTCTGGGTAAGGAACAGCCGCACAACAGAACTACATTCCACCTGACTAGTAGCGTCGTAAAAGACCGAACTCCTTCAACCGTTAAGTGCGTGACAGAAGTTACTTCCCATTGTGCTACATAGTAGCGTTTCTTCACATATTTGTATATGAAATGTGGCAAGAATGGTGGCTTAAATGTCTCTGTACATGCTATAATTAGTCTAATGTAGTCTTCACAGCTTCTACGGGAACGATATGTAGGGTTTGTAGGGTATTGCCCGATAATAATGCTAAATGGACCTAACAAGGGCTGTTGAATGTATACAAAGAAGAGCGTCGGGTGTGGTCACAGGTTTGTTTGACATTTGGGAGAGCGCCCCAGAGGTGCTAAAAATCAAGACCTGTCTGGCACGTGAAAACGGACAACAACTATCCCGTGGAGGCCTGCTGAGAAAGTTTCAAGTACCAGTATTAAGTGGGTAATCAAGGGATGCACTAAAAGTCCCTGCGTATCTTTCCCGTAGTGTCTGTGAAGGCTAAATTAGATTAATTACAGAATGCACAGAGACCTTTAAACCATAATTCTTCCCACGTTCCCAACATAAATATGTGAACAAACGCTAATATATACCACAAACAGAACTGCCCTCTGTCATGCACTTAATGGTTGTAGGACGTCGGGTCCTGCACGGCGCTACTATACGAGCGAGAAGTCGTTCTTCTCTTGTACACTATGGTGTGGCTGCTCCTCATCCAGTCCTTTAGAGTTTGAACGGTGGTGGTTGAGGTCAACGTCCAGTCCGCAAGGCTCCAGGACCTGAGGTGAACTCTATTATTGACAACAGGACATTCAGTACATTGTTGGAGACAAGTATGCACACTCGTCTTATGAGGGCGCTGTTCCGTCGACTTTTGGGTCATGCAGCTCACAATGGTGGTGGTATGCCGAGGATTTGTACAATGGCACCGCACAAGCAACGGCAATGATCTGGACACAAGAGCTACTTCAGATATAGCTGATGCGGATTTTCAGCGGCAGAGTGATTCGAACGCATGACGCGTTCCTCGATGGCTGGACGTGGGCATATAAATAATAACTTGGCGAATGTTCGGTTTGTTGCTGCTGACGATGGTGTGACGTATTGGTGGCTGCTGAAACGCTGATTCAGCAACCTGCGAATCGGCTTGCTGCAGTGTTTCGTAATACGGGCTGCAGTCAGCGGTCCAGTGATGTCAGCTGTGAGAAAATTGCAGTAATTGGTGCGGAAAATGTGTCGTAATTCCGCACCGTTGCATAGTGATTTTGCTGAGCATGGATGTTAATACAGTCGTCACTAAACGCACCCAAGGACATGGCTCCGATGATACCAGAGTACTTAACAACGAGTACTATCACAGCCATCGCGGAAGCAGCGTTCTGTTACGACTACGCGTTCATGGAAAGGCGTGACCTAATAAGTTTCAGCCTTGTGGGAGTTGGCACTTTCTGAGACTCGCTTATACTGCTCTTAGACATGAACAAATCCAGACAAAGTCAATTCCTGACACCTAATCTCAATCCATGAAAGGACGGTATTTGTATGTGCAGCTACAGTAGCTTAGAGCAGCTGTATCTGCGGGGCTTCAGTGTCCTCCTACCTGGCGCACGGCGAACAGGGAATTCTTAGTACTGGTGTTCTTCAGCCATTTTCCTGCAGAATTTTGCATAAAGCACATACTCACACCGACTTGTATTTACAGGCTAATAGTTGTCACCATCCGGCTCAGGGTGAAGGGGTACTTCGTACTTTGGTACACAGGGCACATGTCATTTCCGACACTGAGACTTTGCTGGCTGAGCTGTCCCATCTTGAATATATAGCATCAGCGGGGCTTGAGTGTCCTTTTTCCTGGAGCACGGCGAACAGGGAATTATTCGCACTGGTATCTTTCAGCCGATTTTCTGCAGAATTTCGCATAAAGCACCCTGCGGAATATAGGTTCCAGGGCTACAATCACAAGAATCGTGTAATGTAGCGTGACAAACACCTGCACTGTCACTGAGGCTCAGTTTTTACAAGTTGTGACAAAACGCGTTTCAAACGAACCTTATGTTTTGCCGACGACTCGCCTTCGGAAATCCCAGGGCCAGGGGAAGTCAGTACCAGATAAAGATCTCGGAGCTCCGTAAGAAGCGACAGATCTGCATTATGGACAGGGAGCTTTTCCTCTTTATAAAGTATTGCACCGTCTAACCAGCGTAGTGTTTCACGGGCTCACTAACCGCTAGCCTAAAAAGTTGTAAGAAGGCTCCTCGTAGGTTGGTTTTAAACTTGCAGATTACGGTTACTCAGGACGCCAGTTTCTGAGAAATGTGAATGTGAAGACGAGCTTCTTAGAAGAAATACAATACTTAGGTGGGAAGTGGGAAAGTAACTAAAAACTGTTTGAGAACTGTGGACAAGAGTGTATAATGATTCGTTAAAGCTGTAAAACTTTTGTTAGGACGGGAGGTAATTGTCTAGGTAGCAAAAATACACTATGTGATCAAAAGTATCCGGACACCTGGCTGAAAAGACCTACAAGTTCGTGGCACCCTCCATAGGTAATGCTGGAATGCAATATGGTGTTAGCCTACCATTAACCTTGATGACAGCTTCCACTCTCGCAGGCATACGATCAGTCAGATGCTGGAAGGTTTCTTGGGAAATGGCAGCCCATTCTTCACGGGGTGCTGCACTGGGAAGAGGTATCGATGTAAGTCGGTGAAGACTTGCACTAAGTCGGATTTCCAAAACATCCCAGAGGTGTTCTATACGATTCGGGTCAGGAATCTGTGCAGGCATGTCTATTACAGGGATGTTATTGTTGTGTAACCACTTCGCCGCCGGCCGTGCATTACGAACACGTGCTCGATCGTGTTGAAAGATGCAATAGCAATCCCCGAATTGCTCTTCAGCAGTGGGAAGCAAGAAGGTGTTTGAAACATCAATTTAGGCCTATGCTGTGATAGTGCAACGCAAAATAACAGGGGCTGCAAGCCCCTCCATGGCAAAACACGACCACACGATAACACCACCGCCTCCGAATTTTACTGTAAGCACTGCACACGCTGGCAGATGACGTTCACCGGGCATTCGCCATACCCACACCCTGCCATTGTGTTCCGTGATTCGTCACTCTACACAACGTTTTTCCACTGTTCAAATGTCCAATGTTTACGCTCCTTACACCAAGCGAGGCGTCATTTGGTATTTACCGGCGTGATGTGTGGCTTATGAGCAGCCGCTCGACCATGAAATCCAAGTTTTCTCACCTTCCGCCTAACTATCATAGTACATGCAGTGGACACTGATGCGGTTTGGAATTCCTGTCTGATGGTCTGAACAGATGTCTGCCTATTACACAGTACGACCATCTTCTACTGTCGGCAGTCTATGTCAGTCAACAGACGAGGTCGTCTTGTACGGTTCTGTACTGTACGTGTCCCTTCACGTTTCTACTTCACTATCACATCGGAAACAGGGGACCTAGGGATGTTTAGGAATGTGGAAATCTCGCGTACAGACGTATAACACAAGTGACACCCAATCACTTGACCACTTTCGAAGTCCGTGAGATCCGCGGAGCGCCCCATTCTGCACTCTCACGATGTCTAATGACCACCGAGGTCGCTGATATGGAGTAACTGGCAGTAGGTGACAGCACAATGCACATAATATGAAAAAGTATGTTTTTGGGGGTGTCCGGATACTTTTGATCACATCGTGTATCAGCAACCAGCGTTTTGTACAGCATTTTCGATGGTACAGGGAAACTGTGTGGACTTGTAGGCAGGAGAAAGAACTCGGTGTCGGCGGAGAACGCTATTCGGTTCCAGATATGAGTTCTTTTAGGGGACATGAGGTGAGCACGTGGGCCCGGGTTGTCAGAGAGAACACACTTCATCTAGATATCGGATAGAGAGCTGATCTGTTGCACTCTGCAGCAGATCATGTCACTCGATACTCTCAAAGCTCCTAAGTATTGAAGATGGTGAGAAATCGCAGCCTGGGCGAGTAGACTGTGCGAATTACCGAGGATATGTAGGCATGTTGTCAGGATTAGGTACATTTCTGAAATAAAACTTTTCTCGAGTGACTGAAGGCTCATTCATGATTTGATCAATAATGTTTTTTGCATGTGTAGTTATTTTATTCTTCTGGCGGATTCGGGCAATCACTGTGTGTCCACCACCGATTCAGCTTGGTATAATTTAAAGTTAGATTATGGTTTATCCCTGCAACTAACCTACCTATTCTTTTTCGGGACATTCAGGTGATAGATTGATACTACCCCATGTCAACAGCAGCTAATTTTCATTTTCTCTGCATTTCTTGTGGTTGAACACATATGGTAATAATTTGTTTTCATGTACGAGGGGCGCTGAATAAGTAATGCAACACATTTTTTCTGTATAATTTAGGTTGTGGGACATAGCGTAATATTCCCGATTCGACCAATACAGCTTCATGATTTTCAGATAGGTGATGCCGCTATACGTAGCCTTGAAAATGGCGTCTGTAATGGAGGTGCGTTACAAGTAGAGGCCTATCATTGAGCTTCTTTTAGCATAAAAAATAGAGCCTCGCAGATATTCATATACGCTTGCAGAATGTGTACAGAGATTTGGCAGTGGTCGTTGGGAGAGGCGTCTGTCATCACCGCAACAAGGTCGCCCAAAACCTGTTCGATTTCCAGCGAGCTGGCCGGCAGCACACGTTTGTAACTCGTTCAGTGTTCTAGCGTGCGGACACACTCACTGGAGGTGATCGACGGATCACAATCAAACACTTTGCTGCACAACTGGACGTCTCTGTTGGTAGTGCTGACTCACTCGTCCGTCAGTTGTAGTACCGTACTCAGAGGTTTGTGCCCGCTGGGTTCCTCACCACCTAAAGGAAGACCATAAGGAGCAACGAAGGACCATCTGTGCGGAATTGCTTGCGTGTTACAAGGTTGATGGTGACAATTTTTTGTCGAAAAACGTCAAAGGCGACGAAACATGGATTCATCACTTGGAACCGGAAACAAAACGGCAATCCATGGAGTGGCGCCACACCACTTCACCTCCGAAAAAAAAAAGTCAAAGTCGCACACTCGTCTGGTAAAATCGTTGCGGCCGTCTGAAGGGGCTATGTACACTCCTGGAAATGGAAAAAAGAACACATTGACACCGGTGTGTCAGACCCACCATACTTGCTCCGGACACTGCGAGAGGGCTGTACAAGCAATGATCACACGGACGGCACAGCGGACACACCAGGAGCCGCGGTGTTGGCCGTCGAATGGCGCTAGCTGCGCAGCATTTGTAACCAAAATAAAGGCGAATAAGGTGTTGTATTGGAATCCTGTATAAAGCCAACCTGCTTTCAGAGAGAAAATGTGTTGCATTAGGTATTGAACGCCCCGAAAGCTCCTCGAATATTATCAGGAACTTAGTAATAAATACGGATTAATGTGGACCACTGTTTGATTTCACGTTTTATAATTCTGTCTTTTGTCTTTTGGGACGTACAACACCCATGACGCATGTTCGATAGGGTCACCGCTATGCTGTTAGCTATCCTTGACACGACGCCTTTTATTAAATGGCTATGAGTCCACAGGGAGCGATATGACAATCGACCAGTCGAACCGATGGGGAGTATGCCGACATCCACAGGAGCGTGTCGAAAGCTCGGATGTATCCTCACATCCAGAGTGTCCTTATATCTCTAAGAGCTCGTATCAAACGGATAACGTAGTCCAGAATGTCCAAGACGCCCTTCTCCGCCTACAAGTCTTGGGAAGGAGGTATCATTCTTGGTGTACTGGGGACTTGGTAATGGAGGGAAGTGGTTTAGCAAATGTAGCAAACGAGATGGCACGTGGTGAGAGGTAGTTTTGTGTTTCATCTCTCTATAAGCTACCACACAACTGTTTAGACAGACTGACCCGGACAGCCACGTGCGTTAGTGTGCCGTTCCTGGGATTCGGAGAGGCGCGCTGACCCGGACCGAACTGACGCAGCGGATTAACGCGAGGGCCGGAGTTCTGACCAGCCTGGATGTAGTTTTTAGACTCTTTTCCAAATCATAATAGGTTAATACTGGGCTCCTACCCAGTTCTGCCTCAGTTACACGACTCGCAATCATGTGGGGAAAGACCGCACACTTCCACACGGTATAACACTAGACACAGTCTGTTGGGAAACACAAATTCTGTCTTGGGGCGTAAGGGGTGGCTACAGAAAGGGTATCCGGTCCCCTATTACCACTAACATTTCCAAATCCAGATTACATGCTTACCCCGTGAAGATACAGATAAAAGCCAGGAGAAGGATTATGTTCACATAAAAGACATGAGCAGATGAAGAGAAGAATTTCAACTTCTTTATTATTGGCGACTGAGCAGTGACTATTGTTCGCACGAAATCTGAGTTTCAGTAACATACTATTTATAACATTTCAAAGCGTACGATTCCATCATCAGCTGCATTTCAGTGGAAGTTACACATTCGTTCTGCGAAAGTACGAGACACCTAGCTGATGATTTATATTTAAATTTCATATTTTCATATGTATCGCATTTCACTATAGTATAACACGTATTTTATCACCGGTGCATCTATAATTAATGATTTTACTTAATAAACGTAAGATACTTTATTAAAGATTCGTACGATAATTGCTTAATGTGAGTACAAAGAAATGTTTGTTCTTTTTGAGAAATCAGAGTGGTTAATTGTTAGAACTAATGGTTAGCGTGTTTACCGCAAATACCTCGTGAAAACTTCAGAAGCAGATGTAAAGGCAATACACGGAGCACCACAGGAAAGTCTGATAGAACCGCTGCTGTTTACAATATATTCACACATCAAAAAAGTTTTGCAGCACCCCGGTTCCCAGAACTCTTGAAGATAGACGTTGACTGTGGATATCGTATCACAGACACAGTTCCTTTGACTGTTCAGAGATGTCACTAAACCCACCAAAAGATTGTGGATACCGTATCACAGACACAGTCCCTTTGACTGTTCAGAGGTGACACTAAACCCTCCCAAAGCTGTAAATAACCATGCATGAGCAGCGCCTGTTAAACGGAGGGTTCCGACAGCCGATCAGCTCCAGTCATTCGACCAGGAAGGAGGTACACGGCTCGTGTTGTCTGTAATTCAACCACGCCTAGATGGTCAATACTGCGGTTAGGTCGCGTCCTCATTGTTACTTTGTGCCAGGAAGGGCTCTCAACCAGGGAAGCGTTCAGGCGTTTCGGAGTGAACCAAGGCAATGTTGTTCGGACATGGAGGAGATACAGAGAGACAAGAAATATCAATGACATGCCTCGTTCAGGCCGCCTAAGAGATACTACTGCCGCGGATGACCGCTACCTACGGAGGAACCCTGACAGTAGCGGTACCATGTTGAATAATGCTTTTCGTGCAGCCACAGGACATTGTGTTACGACTTAAACTGTGCGCAACTAGCTGCATGATGCGCAACTTCACTCCCGACGTCCATGGCGAGGTCCATCTTTGCAACCACGACACCATGCACCGCGGTACAGATGGACCCAACAACATCCCGAATGGACCGCTCAGGATTGGCATCACATTCTCTTCACCGATGAGTGTCGCATATGCCTTCAATTAGACGATCGTCGGAGACGTGTTTGGAGGCAACATGGTCAGGCTGAACACCTTAGACACACTATCCAGCGATTGCCGCAAGGTGGAGGGTACCTGCTGTTTTGGGGTGGCATTAGTGGGTCCGACGTGCGCCGCTGGTGGTCATGGAAGGCGGCGCAACGGCTGTACAATACGTGAATGCCATCCTCCGACCAATAGTGCAACCATATCGGCAGCATATTGGCGAGGAATTCGTCTTCATGGACGACAATTCGCCCCCATCGGGCACATCTTGTTAATGGCTTTCTTCGGGATAACGACATCACCCGACTAGAGTGGCCAGCATGTTCTCCAGACATGAACCCTATCGAACATTACTGCGATAGATTGAAAAGGACTGTTTTTATGGACGATGTGACCCACCAACCACTCTGTGGGATCGAAGCGGAATCCACGTTGAGGGGTAGGACAATCTGCACCAACAGTGCCTTGGCGAACTTGTGGATAGTATGCCACGATGAATACGGGCATGCATCAATGCAAGAGGACGTGCTACTGGGTATTAGAGGTACCGGTGTGTACAGCATTCTAGACCACCGCCTCTCAAGGTCTCGCTGTATGGTGGTACAACATGAAATGCGTGGTTTTCATGAGCAAAAAATAGGTGGAAATCATGTTTACGTTGATCTCTATTCCAGTTTTCTGTACGGGTTCCGGAACTATAGGAAGCGAGGTGTGGAACAACTTTTTTTGATGTGTGTATAAATGATCCAGTAGAAAGCGTCGGATGCTCCTTAAGGCTATTCGCAGATGATGCAGTTGTTTATACCAAAGTAGCAACGTCAGAAGAAAGTAAGAATTTGCAGAAGGACCTGCAGAGAATTGATGAATGGGGCAGACTCTGGCAGTTGACCCTGAATGTAAATAAATGTAACTTATGGCGCATACATAGGAAAAGAAATCCACTAGTGTACTGCTACACTATTGATGACAAACAGCTGGAGACAGCGTCTGCCGTAAAATATTAGGCGTAACTATCCAGGCCTAACTTAAGTGGAATGACCATATAAAACAGATAGTGGGAAAAGCAGACACCAGACTCAGATTCATCAAAAGAATCTTAATGAAATGTAACTCATCCACGAAAGGAGTGGTTTATGAGGCGCTTGTTCGCCCGATCCTTGAGCATTGTTCATCTGTCTGGGATCCCTATTAGGTAGGACTGATAAAGGAGATAGGGAAGGTCCAATGAAGAGTGGCGCGTATCGTCACGGGATCATTTAGCTGGCGAGAGAGCGTTACGGAGATACTAAACAAATTCCACTGCCAGGCATTACAAGAGAGGCATCGTGCATCACGGAGAGATTTACTATTGAAATTCCGGGACAGCACTTTTCAGGAGGAGTCGGACAACATATTCCTTACCCCCACATACATCTCGCATTATAAACACGACAAGAAAATTCGAGAAATTAGAGCTAATACAGAGGCTTACCGACAATGATTCTTCTCATGCACTATTCGCGAGTGAAACAGGGCTGGAGGGATCAAAATGGTTCAAATGGCTCTGAGCACTATGGGACTCAACTACTGAGGTCATTAGTCCCCTAGAACTTAGAACTAGTTAAACCTAACTAACCTAAGGACATCACAAACATCCATGCCCGAGGCAGGATTCGAACCTGCGACCGTAGCGGTCTTGCGGTTCCAGACTGCAGCGCCTTTAACCGCACGGCCACTTCGGCCGGCGGGCTGGAGGGATCAGATAGAGGTACCGAAATTACCCTCCGCCACACACCATTAGGTGGCTTGCGGAGTATAATGTTGCCGGCCGGGATGGCCGAGCGGTTCTAGGCGCTACAGTCTGGAACCTCGAGACCTCCACAGTCCCAGGTTCGAATCCTGCCTTGGGCATGGATGTGTGTGATGTGCTTAGGTTAGTTAGGTTTAAGTAGTTCTATGTTCTAGGGGGACTGATGACCTCATAAGTTAAGTCCCATAGTGCTCAGAGCCATTTGAACCATTTGGAGTATGATGTAGATGTCGATGCAGTTGCAGTGTGAACGCTTATTTGATAGCTGATCATGTTCTCACTGAATTTCATTTTGGGAGAGACATTTCCAGTGTCCTAACAAATCTAACCTCCTTCCTGTTTTCGTTACACATGACTCTGCGATGGTCTGTTATTATTGTATATTTGTTGATGTACACTTGACTTGCTACTTTGGAGTTTTCATTACAGCACTTAAGAGTTTTTGGAAGCCTGTTTTGAAATTTTGCACATTTTTGCCAATGTAAAACGATTTTATTGTCAATACAGCTTAGCTTGTAGGTTCCACTGCGTTCATTTGTAGACACTGTGTGGCGCACAGTGTGTGGTAGGTAATGGTGTATTTTTTTACTTGGAGTAAAAGTGATTTTAACATCTGTTATGTTTAAAGAGTGCTAATCTTATACGAGATACACTGGTGAGCCAAAACATCATGACCACCTGCTTAATACCTTGTTTGTTCGTCTTTGGAACGAAATACATCACTGATCCTGCGTAGCAGGGATCCGACAGTTCGTTCGTAGGTTTGTGGAGGTATGTGGCATTACATGTCTACTCACAGGTCATGAAATTCGCTTCTGATTTACGTATGCAGTAATGGCGCCCAATTGCCAGCAAGGTGAGTTCAATAGAATTTACATTAGGCGCATTTGGTCACCGAGTCGTCAACGTGAGTTCATTATAGTGCTCATCAAATCACTGAAATACGGCTATGATCAGAGACAGAGACAACTATACTTCTGGAAAATGACATCGCCGTCGGGGAAGATGCGAAGCATGAAGTGATGCAGGTGGTTCGCAGCTGTCAGCGTGTCTTTGATTACTACCACAGGTCCCATGTGAGTGCAGAAAATTCCTCCCATAGCATAATAATTTTCCCATCAGCCTGCGTCCGTGGCGCGCAGCATTTCGATCCGCCGTTCACCTCGATGACGACGATTGTGGAGACACTACCAGCGACGTGGTGTAGCAAAAATGTGATTCATCCGAAGAGCCGACACGTTTTCATTGGTCGACAGTCGAATCCCGCTGGTCCCACGCCCACTGCTGTCGTAATTGGTGATGTCGTTGGGTCGACTTGTGATCACGTAGGGTTGGTCCGCTGCGGAACTCAATGTTCAACAATATACGATGAACGGTGTGCTCTTGTACACTTGTGTGTGCACCAGCATTGTGCTCTTTCGGCAGAAATGTAACGGATCACCATCTGTCCTACTTCACAGAGCAGACAACTTTCTGAACCCCAGGTGCTATGAAGATCGTGGACGTCCAACCACTTAGCGCCTAGTGGTAGTTTCTATTTAGCACCTAGTGGTAGTTTCACTGCCCTACTTCCTCTTTCCGTAGATGCTCACGACAGTAACACGTGAACATTGCACCAGGTTCTCTGATTTCGAGGTACCCGTTCACAGACTCTGCGTAACAATAATCTGCCCTCTGTCAAAGTGGCTTATCTCAATGAATTTCTCCATTTGCAGCCCATATCGGCCCTAGGGTGATACCCCGTCCGTATCTGCTCCGGTTACATACTTTTGTTTCCGCGTAACGTGCCCGCAACACCACCGACGTCGCGGAGGGCTGTGGTCATAGTATTTTGGCTAATCCGTGCAAGACTCAGTGTGGTATGCTTAAATATTTATGTGCTGGTTTTATTGTGGTTTTTGTGCAGGTTTTCTCTCTGATTTTACTATTGATTTTGAGAGAGAGTTAGTCTGTTAATGACTGGAAGTGACGACAATGAGCTGCGGCTAGTCAAGTCAACACTGCCTCCTCCTTCCTGCCACACAGAGGAGACTGAGTTATATCTCACTTGTCTGGATATAAAATTCAGTCCTATGACACATGTATTCTCGCTCCACAATCCAGTGTGTAGTGCTCAAGGCGTAGGGAACACGGTGCGCCACATTTCTGGTTGACTACATTTTATAGTCAGACGAGAGGGCAACCGCTAATTTCCGTGCAGGTAAGCCCATTACATTATCTTGTAGTGAGATGAATATGGAACGATTTTTGACGTTTTGTGAAATGTCTGATTTTCTCCCTAAAATATAGCGACGAGCTTTTATTATGTTATCAGGGTGGCTGGCACATCCATGTTTCCTGTAACTGATCAGCCAGCCACTTGTAGCCACGTATCCTTATTTCGTTATTTCAGCATTATTCTTGTATTATTATCAATAGTTTTTTCCTGTTTATTTTAATTTTTGAGGACACTGAATCAAATTAAGTCTTAAATTTTAAATGGGAGTTTACGAGAATGAGATTGAGAGACAGTGATTTCAACACTTTCGAGACGGAGATGTGTCTCACGCGCATGAGGTTTCAGTTTATTACTTGTTAACTACTAATTCTACTCCCACTAAACTTCACGGACCGTATCTACGTGTACTACTGAATGTACCTACAAAATTATATCATTTTGCAACTCAGAGTTCAGGCAATATGACGTCCATGGCTATGGAGACTCGTGCCCTTCTCGAAAGTGTTAACTTCAAACAAGAGTTTATTTTACCACTTTTTAAGGTTTAAGGTGTTTTAACCACATTCGTATCTAACTATTTTTTATGGACGTTGATAACCCCTTAGTTACGCACCCGTACACTATATCACGAATAAAACGCACACACCAAACACACACACACACACACACACACACACACACACAGAGTCCGTCCCCTGCCAGTTGTGGAGTTCATGTTCATAATTAGTTCATCCTGCTGTTGTATATGGTCGAGAACGTGGTAAACTATTTCATTATCTCCACTTTGAATCAACTCCGCGCAGATTCGGATACAATCATGTCTCCATTCCGGTATGTTTTCCTTCCGGCAGCTGCTCGATGTGAATTTTATTACCATTGAGAACACAGCTTTAAAACATGTCCTGTAATATCTTCAACGAGCTATGCGAGGCAGTTGCAAGACAGTGGATTTGAATTCGGGAGGACAGAGGTTCAAATCATCGCGCGGCAAGCCAGGCTTCAGTTTCCCATGTTTGCCTAATTCGCTTAAATTGAATGATTGGAGTGTTCTTTTGGAAGGCTCTTCTCCATCCTCCCTCAATCCGAGCTTGTGCTCCGACTTTAATTATCTCGTCGTCAACGGCACATCAAACCACAATTCACGTGCCTTCCTTTTATCAAGTTCATTACAAGTGAATGGATCTATCCCACTGTCAAGCTGAGATTCTTATTTTCCCAGTCTGACATCTTAAAGCTCCACTGGCCCCGTGGTGTTGTTCTGGTCACTCTCACCTTGTATTCAGCGTCAGCTGATACTATGTTGGCTGTGAGGGAAAAATTTCAGAACCTAGCTAAGGAATAAGGTTAACATTCGTTAAAATGTAGAGATGTGAATTGCAGTGTTGCTACGATCGCTCATAATCTAAGGTACTTTGGGCTTTTGGATCAAATGTATATTGCTATGGACCATACAATGTAACAGATTATTCTCTGTTAGATTGTTAGAAGAATATTACCAATGAGTGTAACTGGTGTTGAAGCTCCCCATGTAAGCAGGCCATTCGTAGCTAGTAAGTGGGACAGCTCGCCCTTTCATTCTAATTCCAACCACATAAACAACTATAATGAAAATTCTGCTGCTGCAGCTTTCCTCTAGCTGCTCAAGACTGTCTTATGCAAATAAATGTGTCATCTTGTGGTTATGAAGTTCGTATTCGACTATATTTCCTCTTGTTATAACATGTACCTTCTTCTCAAAGTGTCTCTTTTCATGTAGAGTTAGTACGTAAGTCTGCTCTCATTGTATGGACTACAATAGGTAGACGAATCTTCTTAACGCGGCTAGCATCTTCAGGGGCAAGTTAGCATATTCAAACTGATGGACAAACTTTTAATTGATAGGTGACCTTATGGAGGAAATGGACGTTCTGGTTCTACTCACGATTAGAAGTCAGATTTACCTCTGCACAGCATATTTTAAAAGCACTTCGCAATCAAAGAGATTTTATAATGAAGCAGATGGAGAGCTGTAAAAGACGCAAACATCTCAACTGATAAGCGTCAGATTAACAATCAACATGTTGAACTTTAAACTCCGTGATAGAGATGAATGTCTCTGACAAGTGACGTACCTGCTCTCTCTGTTGATGCTAGAACCTCACCTAGCAAAACAATACACTTTCCACATACCGTGCAGGTTAAGGTTACTTTCTAAAGTCAGACTCTAACCACGGCGACAGCATTGTGTTCATAGTACCGTAATATTATGGTACTCGTGTTTATATTTCTTGTAAATCACACTTAGCTGCGTTTGTTTACGGGAAATGTCAGTTTAAACACCATATGGTCTTTACCAAGCGTGGCGGCGCGCAAGACTCACTTCTGAAGCACTGCGGTGCAAGTCCCCGTTGAGCCATCCAAATTTAACGTGTCTTTGTTGCTCTGCCTCACTTAAGACAAATTTTGCGATGCTTCTTCTGAAAAGCACTCAGCTTCATTTTCAATGGCGCATGTGCTCCATTACTAATGACTGTATAGTCGACGCCAAGTAAGCGCTAATCTTCCTTCCACATTGTTGTTGGAGTTAGCTATATACACTGCACAAGTGACGTCACGTTTTAAGAACATATATTGCTATTGATGACACATGTCTCTTGGAACTACTCTTGTCGTCAAAGATAGAGACGAATGGTACCAGGACGTTACGGGCAGTATTCAATACAAGAGCGGAGACCGAAGTAGAGGGTAACGTATGGACTGTGGCATATTCACTTGGAGCGTTCGGAGCAAACCGTTATGTAATTCTTGGTGGAAGGAGTGTGTTTTGTGGCGGTGGAATAGTAAAGAATGAGACTGGTCCGGGGAGCTACGTTATCGAAGCTTAATGATAGGTTGTCGGCGAGCAGGCTACCCCAGTGCGCCGCTAGCTTGTTATTTAGCCCGGCCGGCGGAACGATTGACAAACAGAATGATGGAAGACAGTTCGTTGAACCGAGGATGTGGCATAAAATTTGTACGCCTTTGTGTTGCTGCTTTTACCTACCACCGATGTCTACATATGTTAATTAGACCTGGGGTTGATGCATCGAAAAGACTATTACACAGCCGATTACATGAAAAAGCCAGCACGTAGCTGCCAGTATATTTTTGACGTGCAGTTCGGTATACTGACTTTGTGGTTCCAGGGATCAGATTAACTGCAGTAACCGCAATGCCGTGTATTAGAAATTGTGCGTATCGTTTCCCTGTAGTGCACCTCACATTGTTCCATGAATTACAGTTTTCACCTTTGCGACAAATATACATATTTATTGTCGTTTCGTGTACACATCAGGCAGAGAGCTCTTTATTACTTAAGTGGTACATCTGATGACTAAAAAAAATCGATCTGCTAAAAAATCTTGGTAACATATCACCATAATTGCTAATAAAGATCCCTTGAAAGACTGCAACCAGTCACCTTTTGTTTTGGTCTTGAGTTCTTTTACTGTCCCGTTACCAGTTTCGAACCGCCTAGCGATTCATCATCAGATGGTACATACTTATTCATTGTCTGCAGCAGTTCATCTAATGGTGAAGCGCTAGACTGTTTGAAACCGGTAATGGGACCATAAAAGAATTGAAGAATAAAATAAAAGGCGACTGTTTGCAGTATTTCCAGAAACCTTTATTCATCACAGTCGCGGTGCTCCTCAACCATAATGGATTGAAGTTTTATTGGTAACAAATACAATTACTTCATCATCATTCTGTCCATCTTAATGGTAGCTGAACTCTTTATTTTTTTAACGAAATTACAAACGAGGGAGGTTACTGTGTGTCTTCAAGCAACAACTTTTTTTATATTATTGAAATAATCAAGCTGAATAATGGAATAAATACATTAGCTTGTTCTGAAATGATTTGCGGATATCATAAATCTGACTTCGCTAAGGATTAAGGATGCAAATTATTGGTAGAAAATACTATCTCTGAGTTTGAAGTGGGTATCCGGCCACCCGTCGTAGAGTGCAGAATAAATCTACTTCTGCTATAAATAGTTTAGCCCTGTGATACCATCTGGACTAGGGAAAAACAACATTCTTATACTAGCCGATATTTATACAGAACATAAAAAAACACATTGTTATCTCCTTTACCAATAACAAATCTGTAAAACCGTCATCTGTTTGCCTCTTTGAATACGCTAATGTCCAAAACTACTAGACGAAATTCTCGTGGGGTTTCCACAGGTAACTTGAGCGTATCTTGGACCAACGAACATACTTTATTTCATCAAAATCGGATCACAGAGAAAAATATATCATGATTTTAAGTTTTATCTAAAATCGTCTGCCCACATTACTAGTTCAGTTGTTTGAGCATCACAGCGTACTACAACAAAGAACCAGTAAATGGCGCTCTTAGTTTCGTAGTGCATCAAAGGACCAATAGATGACGGTGACTCAGTGGCAGATGTATTTTCGGAAGTTAAAGACAGTGACAGAATTAAGCACCATAATCTTATCTTTACAAATACGAGCTAACATTGAATGTACTTGGCTAGGATATACGCTTTTACTGATTTCTCATGGTATAATACAAACTTAACGACATTTCCTTTATTCTTTCGCTTTGTTTACGAATAAAAATGCTTCGGATATGGCCGAGTCTTTCTGAATACACCAGAACGGCTAAAGGAATGAGTATTTGGCATCTGGAATCCAATGAAGATTATGAGATGGGACTTGCTGCTTTTCGAGATCATCAGGGTTTAACTCGCAATATCGAAACTTTTTCCGAAAGTGAAGCGCGACCTCACTCTGATCGAGAGCGGCATGCATTATGTCACTCTTCAGAAACCTTCGGTCACATAGACTTACAGTTACTTCTTTCTTATAGAAGAGGAAATTGTGATGAGAAGCGACGTATGTGAGTGAGTTTTTATACCCCAGTCCTGCTTATTCCTTATAATTTACCATTTCGATTTAAACGTGGGCAATTACTGGCAGGCTTATGCATTGCCATGACCATAACCAAAGTACAAGGCTACATGCTGCACGTTGCGGGCGTCGACCATAATGTCAGTTGCATTTCACATGGCCAGATGTACGTGGCTCTCTCCCATGTTAGTGAAACAAACAAGCTCTCCGTTCCTCAATCATACTGTTTTAAACGTTGTGTGCAAAGAAGCGTTTTAAGTAAAAAATATGCACATTAAGTCCCTGACACAGCTATAAATAAATACCGGGGCAACACCGGGTGTCTCGTCTGGTATTTAAATAAATTTGAAAATAGGTGGAGCACTGGAAAGAGATAGTTGGTGAAGTGTCGGTATGGTACGTGGATCTGGGCTCACTCAACGCCCATTTCTAATGAAGTCAGTTAGGAGGTTTTTGTGCCGGAGGAATCTTCCTCTAATGCTGTAAGTTTGCTGGGGAATGCAAATCAGAAGGCGCAATAACCTTACTTCATGAAAATATAAGGGAAATTAAATGTATAGTAGATGAATTGCTAACAGACATTGACAATGATATTGTTTATATCTGAGCACGTCGTTTCCATAGCGAAGAAATAACAAGCCTGACTGTGGAGAGGAACGTTTTATCTGATTTCTATGCAGCGAGTTCGTTGCAGAAGGGACGAGGGGCATTTGTTCCACGTGCAATGAGTCATTCAAAACAAACTCTGTAAATGTTCATAATGCTTTCTTAGACTAACAGAAGCCAGGTCGGATAGTAGGTGCTGGATAATAACTTGATGTTATTAACCATAGTTTAGTACAACACTACTCCTCAGTGGGTTTGTTTCTCACAGAAAAAAAAAAAAAAATACAGCCGGCGCCTGCGCTTTCAGTAGCACCACACTACTATTTGCGATCATCAGATATACGGTGAACATTAGTTATCCTTAGAAGCCTCCTGAACTTTTAATAACTGTTATAGTGTCAGCTGTGCTAGCCATATTGTCTAGCACATCAACAACAACGAAAATATTGTAAACTACCCTTAACTTCGAACATGTAAATCAATGCTAGCATTACGCTCCTAGATTACATTATAAGAAAGCTGCTTCTCCGCTGGCGACCAGGTGCTCCTGGAACGTTCTCGTTATTTACAGCAAGAAGCTTACAAGATCATAGTGCGTAGGTGTCATCCTAATCAACATAACATTTGACAATGTAACATAACATGAGTATCTCATATTAGAATAAAGCGTACATAAATTAAAAATAAGGTAAAGTAAATGGCAATGAACTCTCCTGAGCTGTGTTGTTATCACCTGCAATGTAAAGTCTTGGACTGGCTATCACGGACGCTTCATTCAGCCTTTCTCTGCGTGCCGAGCCACAGCACGGATCACATGCACTCTCTCATGCACTTGACATTTTAGAACTTCAAACCGTAATTTTGTAATAATTCACCAAGCAACAGTAATATATGCCTTTTTAGATTGTCTGCGTTTAAAAATTTAAAGTTCGTCCGCGGATGGAAAAAAATTGCTCTTTCTATACTTTCTAAATTTTCGAGGCACGCCTCACAGTGTCTTTCAGTCACATGGCGATCTCCATAGCATTCTCCGCTCTGTATGGACGTCTCTATTATTGTATGGGGTTCATCTCAATTCTTTAATATTTTCCTGGTGCACTAATCGTTTTTTCCGTCAGCTTGCTGCTCGATAGCGATCTTGCGCTGCTACTAGCGTGTTCACGATGTGTGACTCCCGTATTTGGATGGGCAGCGCATTTTGTCGCGAGAGTGTACTCATGAACGTCTGCTGACCCTGTAAGCCCTATGACCACATGCTTGAGCCGGTCTAACCTACTAGTAGACCAAACATTTCTGTCACTTTCCTTTTCATCGGCCGGGAGCGTAGATCAACCATCACAACCTCGCTGACGATAAACTGACCTCACCTGGAACTCCTGTTACATCTAAGAAATTACCTTTACATCTACATCTACATCCATACTCCGCAAGCCACCTGACGGTGTGTGGCGGAGAGTACCTTGAGTACGTCTATCGGTTCTCCCTTCTAATCCAGTCTCGTATTGTTCGTGGAAAGAAGAATTGTCAGTATGCCTCTGTGTGGGCTCTAATCTCTCTGATTTTATCCTCATGGCCTCTTCGCGAGATATACGCAGGAGGGAGCAATATACTGCTTGACTCCTCGGTAAAGGTATGTTCTCGAAACTTCAGCAAAAGCCCATATCGAGCTACTGAGCGTCTCTCCTGCAGAGTCTTCCACTGGAGTTTATCTATCATCTCCGTAACGCTTTCGCGATTACTAAATGATCCTGTAACGAAGCGCGCTGCTCTCCGTTGGATCTTCTCTATCTCATCTATCAACCATATCTGGTACGGATCCCACACTGCTGAACAGTATTCAAGCAGTGGGGGAACAAGCGTACTGTATCCTACTTCCTTTGTTTTCAGATTGCATTTCCTTAGGATTCTTCCAATGAATCTCAGTCTGGCATCTGCTTTACCGACGATCAGCTTCATATGATCATTACATTTTAAATCACTCCTAATGCGTACTCCCAGATAATTTATGGAATTAACTGCTTCCAGTTGCTGACCTGCTATATTTTAGCTAAATGATAAGGGATCTTTCTTTCTGTGTATTCGCAGCACATTACACTTGTCTACATTGAGATTCAATTGCCATTCCCTGCACCATGCGTCAATTCGCTGCAGATCCTCCTGCATTTCAGTACAATTTTCCATTGTTATATCCTCTCGATGTACCACAGCACCATCCGCAAAAAGCCTCAGTGAACTTCCGATGTCATCCACAAGGTCATTTATGTATATTGTGAATAGCAACGGTCCTACGATACTCCCCTGCGGCACACCTGAAATCACTCTTACTTCGGAAGACTTCTCTCCATTGAGAATGACATGCTGCGTTCTGTTATTTAGGAACTCTTCAATCCAATCACACAATTGGTCTGATAGTCCATTTGCTCTTACTTTGTTCATTAAACGACTGTGGGGAACTGTATCGAACGCCTTGCGGAAGTCAATAAACACGGCATCTACCTGGGAACCCGTGTCTATGGCCCTCTGAGTCTCGTGGGCGAATAGCGCGAGCTGGGTTTCACACGATCGTCTTTTTCGAAACCCATGCTGATTCCTACAGAGTAGATTTCTAGTCTCCTGAAAAGTCATTATACTCGAACATAATACGTGTTCCAAAATTCTACAACTGATCGACGTTAGAGATATAGGTCTATACTTCTGCACATATGTTCGACGTCCCTTCTTGAAAACGGGGATGACCTGTGCCCTTTTCCAATCCTTTGGAACGCTACGCTCTTGTCGAGACATACGGTACACCGCTGCAAGAAGGGGGGCAAGTTCCTTCGCGTACTCTGTGTAAAATCGAACTGGTATCCCATCAGGTCCAGCGGCCTTTCCTCTTTTGAGCAATTTTAATTGTTTCTCTATCCCTCTGTCGTCTATTTCGATATCTACCATTTTGTCATCTGTGCGACAATGTAGAGAAGGAACTACAGTGCAGTCTTCCTCTGTGAAATAGCTTTGGCAAAAGACATTTAGTATTTCGGCCTTTAGTCTGTCATCTTCTGTTTCAGTACCATTTTGGTCACAGAGTGTCAGGACATTTTGTTTTGATCCACCTACCGCTTTGACATAAGACCAAAATTTCTTAGGATTTTCTGCCACGTCAGAACATAGAACTTTATTTTCGAATTCATTGAACGCCTCTCGCATAGCCCTCCTCACACTACATTTCGCTTCGCGTAATTTTTGTTTGTCTGCAAGGCTTTGGCTATGTTTATGTTTGCTGTGGAGTTCCCTTTGCTTCCGCAGCCCATCTATAACAATGTTATTTTCTTCGTTACATATTACTAAATTAAATTCGCCCTAATGCCTTTTGCACGCCACACGACAGGATCTTTAGACAAATTATTCACAGTTTTCGTGGTCCAATCCATGACAATGGCTCTGCCCGAGGGAAAATAACTGCTGATCATAAACTCAAGCGATAACCCACCGATGACAACAGCATTCACTAGAAAATTACTTCTTCCCCTGCTTAGCAATAGCATGATCTGTTCTCTCTCACGCTTTTCATCCCTCCAAACATGGGAATCAGTGAGATCCCTTTAAAGGTATTTACCGTCACTCCTCACAAGTTTCAAGTAAAAAGGCGTTGGAAGTCCCGTCGTTTCCAAACCAGAATCTAAGCATGTCCCGATCTTAATTCCTTCTGTGGTTATCTCGGTGAGAGGATGTCGATTGCCTGCCTTTTCAGGCATCTCGTTCGTCACAACATTGGTCAGTGTCTGTAAGGCGCTGCAGTCATGGACTGTGCGGCTGGTCCCTGCGGAGGTTCGAGTCCTCCCTCGGGCATGGGTGTGTGTGTTTGTCCTTAGGATAATTTAGGTCAAGTAGTGTGTAGGCTTAGGGACTGATGACCTTAGCAGTTGAGTCCCATCCTAGTACCGGACATTACGTGTGTGATGTTCCTTTTCTAATGAGATGTCCCATGGGACCTCTCATTATCGTTGGTCATGCATTTCCACGAACCCGCACACCCTTGCCTTAGGCCAGTATAATTACGCGACACTTGAATGAGACCGATATGACGTCTTTCACCGGTGTTTCATTCTAGCCTTGCTCTCTCTGGTATTGACCACGACGTCTGTTCCAGTCTCGCCAGTTCTATTATTCTTCCACCGGTACTGTGTCGATTCGGTCTGTCACTGCGTTACACGAATGTTTGCGACGCTGCATTTTATATCTTCTGTGCCCTAGAGAGCGCTGTCCACTGTTGTTCTTACTCTTCCATGTCGTCCAACGACCTTAAAAAATAGAGGAACTGTTCTGTCGCCAGTGCCCCGACGAGCGCAAGCAGTACGTCGGCGGGGAAGTGTATGCCCATCTCATAACACCATTCCTCTTTGCAGTTTTGTAGCCAAACGTATCCCGCCAGAACGACGGAGTGGGCCTCGTATGTTGTCATAAAGTGGCGTGGCTGTGGTACATACTGTCCGCGATACTGTTCATTTTCACACTTCGACCGGCAGCTGTGACCGAGAGGTTCTAGGCGCTTCAGTTCGGAATCACGCAAGTGCTACGGTCGCAGGTTCGAATCCTGCCTCGGGCATGGATGTGTGTGATGTCCTTAGGTTGCTTAGGTTTAAGTAGTTCTAAGTTCTAGGGGACTGAGGCCCTCGGATTTTAAGTCCCATAGTGCTCTGAGCCGTTTTCGCACTTCCCTGTGCGAGTATGTTCCAGCACGTCCTCAGAAACTTGGTGCAGAGATCCATGTAAGTACAGCTTCCGCCAATCGGTACATCGAACCAAGCAACCTCGTGCTGATCAAGGGTCTATGGCGCTGAAACCAGCGCACTGCAGTCTCCCACTCCTGTTGCACGCATATTTAACTCTAAAATTCCTTAGGTGTGCCTTCAAGTAGATGGTACGTGCGCAACCGAACCTAGGCAGTGGTGTGTCCGTATCCTGCGTTGGAAACACAACATAAAAACCCGTTGGAGTAGTCTACATCACACAGACACTTCCTTGTCGCAATGTCGACACCTCTTGCTCGAGAACAGACGCTCTGGATTGTATGTTACTTAATTATCAGTTAATTTACTGCTGTCCATGTATGGATGATTGTTCTTAATTATCCATGTGTGTGGCGATCTCCACCATTTTTACGGTTGCTCGTGTTCCCACGCTGACAGCACACGGATCACACACATTTTCACCTCGCCTAGACTGTCGGCAGTCTCCGCCCGTATCTTTGCAGTCTCGGTCACCAAGTTGCGCCCAACTTCTGCAATCTGATAATAAATCTATTGACTGCAGTTCCTCTTCCAACCTCACAAACTGCGTGAGGTTCTTCTGCCTCAAATGAGCGAATCTTTCCACGGTTTCTAAGTTCCCCTGTTTTATCTCAGGCAGTTAAACCTGGCTTTTGGAGGTGTGTCTCACAGGCCGATACGGCCTAAGTGGATTCCTATTTCAGTGAGCAACTGGTGTTGAAGTATTATTATCATCATCATCCTGACCAGTTTCCATCCTCAGGCAGGGCCTGTTTGGACATAAGCCTCGGCACCTAGTTCTCTTTTCCCACCATCTTTCAGTGTTCAATTGGCGCAGTGCTCGCCTCTTTCTTCAACACACTGCTCCACATCTTTCAGCCATTTATCCCATGGTCTTCCTCTTGGTCATTTCCTTCCCACCTCCATTTCATGTATCATAGTGGGAACTCTCTCGTTTTCCATTCTCTTTAAGTGCCCATACTATCTTAGACTTGATGTTCCTATCCTGCTCTGCAAGGGTTGCTCTTTCACTGCTTCACCTACATTTTCAATTTTCATCCTATCTCTCCTTGTTACACCTATACTACTACTGAGAAAGTTCATGTCACGTGCCTGTAATATGTTTAAATCTCATTTCTTTTTACCCATGTTTTAAATGCATAGGTCAGTACTGAGATGTAGCAACTTATATATATATATATATATATATATATATATATATATATATATATATATATATATAGGGTGAGTCACCTAACGTTACCGCTGGATATATTTCGTAAACCACATCAAATACTGACGAATCGATTCCACAGACCGAACATGAGGAGAGGGGCTAGTGTAATTGGTTAATACAAACCATAAAAAATGCACGGAAGTATGTTTTTTAACACAAACCTACGTTTTTTTTAAATGGAACCCCGTTAGTTTTGTTAGCACATCTGAACATATAAACAAATACGTAATCAGTGCCGTTTGTTGCATTGTAAAATGTTAATTGCATCCGGAGATATTGTAACCTAAAGTTGACGCTTGAGTACCACTCCTCTCCGCTGTTCGATCGTGTGCATCGGAGAGCACCGAATTACGTAGGGATCCAAAGGGAACGGTGATGGACCTTAGGTACAGAAGAGACTGGAACAGCACATTACGTCCACACGCTAACACCTTTTTATTGGTCTTTTTCACTGACGCACATGTACATTACCATGAGGGGTGAGGTACACGTACACACGTGGTTTCCGTTTTCAATTACGGAGTGGAATAGAGTGTGTCCCGACATGTCAGGCCAATAGATGTTCAATGTGGTGGCCATCATTTGCTGCACACAATTGCAATCTCTGGCGTAATGAATGTCGTACACGCCGCAGTACATCTGGTGTAATGTCGCCGCAGGCTGCCACTATACGTTGTTTCATATCCTCTGGGGTTGTAGGCACATCACAGTACACATTCTCCTTTAACGTACCCCACAGAAAGAAGTCCAGAGGTGTAAGATCAGGAGAACGGGCTGGCCAATTTATGCGTCCTCCACGCCCTATGAAACGCCCGTGGCCCGTGTTTGTTACAACACGCAACTGAACGTCGGAGGTTTCAAGCGTCAACTTTAGGTTACAATATCTCCAGATGTAATTAACATTTTACAATGCAACAAACGACACTGATTACGTATTTGTTTATATGTTCAGATGTGCTAACAAAACTAACGCGGTTCCATTTAAAAAAAACGTAGGTTTGTGTTAAGAAACATACTTCCGTGCATTTTTGTATGGTTTGTATTAACCAATTACACTAGCCCCTCTCCTCACGTTCGGTCTGTGGAATCGATTCGTCAGTATTTGATGTGGTATACGAAATATATCCAGCGGTAACGTTAGGTGACTCACCCTGTATACAGGGTGTTTCAAAAATGACCGGTATATTTGAAACGGCAATAAAAACTAAACGAGCAGCGATAGAAATACACCGTTTGTTGCAATATGCTTGGGACAACAGTACATTTTCAGGCGGACAAACTTTCGAAATTACAGTAGTTACAATTTTCAACAACAGATGGCGCTGCAAGTGATGTGAAAGATATAGAAGACAACGCAGTCTGTGGGTGCGCCATTCTGTACGTCGTCTTTCTGCTGTAAGCGTGTGCTGTTCACAACGTGCAAGTGTGCTGTAGACAACATGGTTCATTCCTTAGAACAGAGGATTTTTCTGGTGTTGGAATTCCACCGCCTAGAACACAGTGTTGTTGCAACAAGACGAAGTTTTCAACGGAGGTTTAATGTAACCAAAGGACCGAAAAGCGATACAATAAAGGATCTGTTTGAAAAATTTCAACGGACTGGGAACGTGACGGATGAACGTGCTGGAAAGGTAGGGCGACCGCGTACGGCAACCACAGAGGGCAACGCGCAGCTAGTGCAGCAGGTGATCCAACAGCGGCCTCGGGTTTCCGTTCGCCGTGTTGCAGCTGCGGTCCAAATGACGCCAACGTCCACGTATCGTCTCATGCGCCAGAGTTTACACCTCTATCCATACAAAATTCAAACGCGGCAACCCCTCAGCGCCGCTACCATTGCTGCACGAGAGACACTCGCTAACGATATAGTGCACAGGATTGATGACGGCGATATGCATGTGGGCAGCATTTGGTTTACTGACGAAGCTTATTTTTACCTGGACGGCTTCGTCAATAAACAGAACTGGCGCATATGAGGAACCAAAAAGCCCCATGTTGCAGTCCCATCGTCCCTGCATCCTCAAAAAGTACTGGTCTGGGCCGCCATTTCTTCCAAAGGAATCATTGGCCCATTTTTCAGATCCGAAACGATTACTGCATCACGCTATCTGGACATCCTTCGTGAATTTGTGGCGGTACAAACTGCCTTAGACGACACTGCGAACACCTCGTGGTTTATGCAAGATGGTGCCCGGCCACATCGCACGGCCGACGTCTTTAATTTCCTGAATGAATATTTCGATGATCGTGTGATTGCTTTGGGCTATCCGAAACATACAGGAGGCGGCGTGGATTGGCCTCCCTATTCGCCAGACATGAACCCCTGTGACTTCTTTCTGTGGGGACACTTGAAAGACCAGGTGTACCGCCAGAATCCAGAAACAATTGAACAGCTGAAGCAGTACATCTCATCTGCATGTGAAGCCATTCCGCCAGACACGTTGTCAAAGGTTTCGGGTAATTTCATTCAGAGACTACGCCATATTATTGCTACGCATGGTGGATATGTGGAAAATATCGTATTATAGAGTTTCCCAGACCGCAGCGCCATCTGTTGTTGAAAATTGTAACTACTGTAATTTCGGAAGTTTGTCTGCCTGAAAATGTACTGTTGTCCCAAGCATATTGCAACAAACGGTGTATTTCTATCGCTGCTCGTTTAGTTTTTATTGCCGTTTCAAATATACCGGTCATTTTTGAAACACCCTGTATATTGCTTCTTTGCATTTTTCTGGAACGTATTTGTTCCAAACGGGACTCCTAACAGTGCATCTGCCTATCTGCTACATTCACTGATCCCTTTCGCATTTCTTCCATTTTCTTCATTCACGCTTCCCAAGTACTTGACACTTCACACCTCCTTCACTTGTTCGGCTCTAATCCTTATTCTAGTATTTGGTCTATCTTTCTTTCTAGATGTAACGAGTATCTCGCATTTCTTTACATTAAATTTCATTCCATACTGCCTGACAGTTTCTTACCATCCATCCAGCTGTTCCTGAATCTCCTCCCGCCTTTTTCCGGAGCTCATAAAGTCATCCACAAACATCATAGCTTTCATCTAGTCTTCTCCCGTTTTTTCTGTCACCTTGTGTATTGTGTATTAATCCGGGGACCTAGAAACGACAGAGAGGCTTCGTCCCGCCGTAGCCCTCAGTGGTTCACATCCCCACAACAGGCCACTGCAGTCCACCTATCCCACCGCCACCCCGCACCGAACCCAGGGTTATTGGTCTGTTACTCACTCATTGCATATACATTTTAGGACAATACAAACTCATGTGATGTCAGTAAAACTCTAGTCCTTTTAATTAATGGCGTGCTTCGGGGTATACGCCCGAGTTCTTGTTGCCATTTTGTGCACAGCATTTGGGTTACCGACCAAGTCGTCTTCTTCAGGTATTACGAATATTGCTGTTACATAAAATTGTTGCAATATCTGTCACGTGTAGCTGTTTGCAAAATAGAAATACTTGTAGCACCTCAAGAAAACGATTGAATCAGTTGTCCAAGTATTGTACATAAAATCGAAACCAGAACTCGGCTTTACACCTGGAAGCACACCATTAATCAATCAAGTCCAGAAAATCATTGGGATTACTTCATAAACCTTCTGGAGATACTCAGAGCATACTCATAATCAAAAGTGTCTGTATACTACAAAATTATTTTTATGGCGGTTTCAGTGTTGGTAGATACTGCATTATAAATGGAATTTACAGGGTGGACATGCAGCAATTTTCTTTCGCCGCAAATTAACTTTTAATTGCGTTTTTAACGTTATTTGGTCTGACAAATATCTGTAATTATGTTGGTGTAATGAGCGCAAATACGCTCTGGGAAGTGAATAAATTAACTGACCAGTCTATTCTGGGCCCCATGTTTTCTGGAGAGATACCCGTTTATCAATGCGAATATTGTTGCACACGCCATTTAATGAACAAACAGTTTGTTTCACTCACATAACTTTACCACTTTCATTTGATAAAGTAGATAGTATCAAGAGCAATAGTCAGTACCATTCAGTCCTGCATGCTGAATAAACTTCGTGATTTCTCCTTTAGAAAATCCATGTCGATGAGAAATGGTGCATCATATACTGACCATTAATTCATTATACGATACACTATTTCCTATTGCTCTGAAACTGCTAATGGAGAAATCACGAGAAGTTTTCGTCATTTAGGACCGAATGACATTGAAAAGATATCTCGTTAATATCTACGTTATAAAACGGAAGTAGGAAAGTTAAGATAATGTTTATGTTTCGGAACCACAATCTGGAATATTTTCTGAGTAAGAACGTTTAAATCTGTTTAACGCACTTCAAGACGAAGCAAAAAAAAAGTAATGCACCCAGAAGAAATTATACGAATGGGACAGAAATCGGTAGATGTGTTGTACACACGCAGACAAACAAATTATCACAGTTTCAGAAAAACTGGATGATTTAATCAAGAGAAAGAGCTTCACAAATGGAGCAAGTCAATAATGCGTTGGCCCACCTCTGACCAATATGCAGCCCGCATCCCGTGATCGTGCGGTAGCGTTCTCGCTTCCCACGCCCGGGTTCCCGGGTTCGATTCCCGGCGGGGTCAGGGATTTTCTCTGCCTCGTGATGGCTGGGTGTTGTGTGCTGTCCTTAGGTTAGTTAGGTTTAAGTAGTTCTAAGTTCTAGGGGACTTATGACCACAGCAGTTGAGTCCCATAGTGCTCAGAGCCATTTGAACCATTTGAACCAATATGCGAGCAGCTAATCGGCTTGGCATTGATTGACATAGTTGTTGGATATCGTCCTGAGGGGTATCGTGCCAAATTCTGTCGAACTGGATGGAGCGTTAGGCCGTCAATATGCCGAGGTGTTTGGAGGGCTCGGTCCATAATACTCGATACTTTCTCAATTGGGGGGAGATTCGACGACCTTGCTGGCCAAGGTAGAGTTTGCCAAGCACGAAGACAAGCAATAGAAAGTCTCGCCATGAGCTGAAATGTAAGCCTAGGATGACTTGCCTTGAAGGGCAACAAAACAGGGGGTAGAATATCGTCGATCTATTGAAGTACTGTAGGGATGCCACAGATGAAAACAAAGGAGGCCTGTTATGAAAACAAATGGAACCCCAGACCATCACTCCTAGTTGTCAGGTCGTGCAACAGGCGACAGTCAGGTTGGTATTCCTCCATTGTCTGGGGGCATCTCCAGACACCCATTCACTGGTCATCGGGGCTCAGTTCATAACGGGACTCATCACTGAAGACGCTTCTGCTCCCGTGAAGGCTATTCCAGGCCGGAGACGTATCTGCACACGTCCCGGGCAGTGGTAGGGTACCAACCTGACTGTCGCCTGCCACACGGACGACAGTCCGAAGTGATGGTCTGCGATGCATTTTACTTCGTAGCAGGACCTCGTTGGCGGTTATTCGCGGCACCCTTAGAGCGCAGCGGTACGTTGATGATATTCTACGCCCCGTTTGTCTGGCCTTCATGAATTTGTATCTCACTGGAAATAACAGGAACAAACTCCACTCTAAGACCATATATACTCTTAGAGTGGATTGTGTTACTGTTATTTTCGGTGAGACAGAAATGAATAACACTGTCTCAGAGAGCGGCAACAAATGTGTTACGGTTGCTGTAGGGTAACGAGAAGCTATGTGACGGGCGAACTCTAGCTAACGAAAACTTCAAGTTATATGTAGATAATTTCAGAATAGTGATCATCCGCCATTTTGGTAGTCCTCTTTTCCAATGCTTGTGGTATACTGAAGGTTATGTACGCACTCTTGAGCAATGGAGTTAGAGTTACGATGTGTTATTACATATTGCCCACAAGGGATAGAAAGTGTTGAGTAGTCATCCTGAGCGACAGCCGCTCAGCCGCCGTCATAACTCGTGAACATTTGTCCAAGTTGTACCAAGGCACAGACCACTCACTTCATGGCGACCGAGATGGGATCAACTGGCATGACGCCAACTAATATAGGGGGCCATGATAACGTCATGTCCGTGTAGTGTTTTGCATACCATTTAATCACAACGAGGAAGCATGTGGTCCTGGATAGATTACAGATCGAGAAGTTATAGCCGACCAAAAGATTTCATACGTTAAGAAAGTAGCTTTCTGTTATCATGCTTGAAGACTCTGTGAACCACTGTGATTTGTATGGCAGAGGATACTTCCCACTGTAGCACGAGTCAGAATTTCTTCCCTTTCCATTCTCGTATGTGACTTTTAAAGGGCTTTGTGCGCCTGGTAATTATTAAGTGTATTCGTTATCCCTAAGAAAGTGATACGTGGGAGGCAGAAATATATTCCTAAATTAAAATGGATCTTGAAGCTTTGGAAATAGACATTCACAGTATAGTTGGTGTCCATTTTGAAAAGTCTGTCAGCACAAGTTTTTCACCTTGTCCTTGACACCATCAAAATGTTGAAAACAGTTGTTTCCATTGGTGTTGTGCTTCTTGGTATACGCTCAATATTCCCTGGTCATCCAATTTGGTATGTGTCTCACAAATTTGACCATTATGTTAGTACAGGTCGCACATGTATTTTGCAACCAATATCGTTGGAAGACCTTCGTTATTTGCAGTTGATCCTATGTGACCGTTCCAGTTAATATCCGAAAGAATTGGTATTTATGTATGTTTGTATCGTTCGTCGGTGAAATAAGTTGCCCGTCAGAGGACCTAATCAATACCATATTAAGATTCCCACTCTATTCAGTATTGCTATATTTAAATACAGCTCAAATATCTGAAATCCTCAATTAAGAATTTTGGTCTCTCTTACTTCCATTTTTTCTATAAAAGATTATGTGTTTTTTGACATAATCCGAGATTCTCATCACCTCACCACGCGATAAGTATTTCCTGTAATACGTGTTACGCGTCAATCGGTACCACTGTAGAGAGATCTACTTTATCTGCTAATTTGTGTTCAATCCATTTATCGTTATTAAATTTCTGCGCCCTATCACCCAATCCCTTCTTTAAGACGGTCAGTGTGATAAATCCATTTTTCTCCGGTGCGATTCGGTACCACCTCACGAGCTGTACGATCTACGCACCTACTCTTTAGCATTATTCTGTAGCACCACACTTCAAAAGCGTTATTCTCTTCTTCCCTGAGCTGTCAGTCGTCTAATTACACATCTGTACAAGCCTGTACTCAATACCAATAATTTCAGAAAAGACTTATCAATACTTAAATTTATATCTGATGTTAAAAAGTGTCTCTTTCTCACAAAAATGATTTTCTTGCTATTGCCAGTCTGCATTTTATATACTCTCTTCTTCGGCCGTCATTATATTGCTGCCTAAATAGAAAACCTTATCTACTACTTTTAGGGTTCCATTTCTTAATCCAGTTCCCTTAGAATCACCTGATTTAATGTGACTACATTTCACTACATTGTTTCACGTTTGTTGGTGTTCATCTTATAATTTATTTTCAAGACTCCACTCTGATCAACTGCTCTTACACCGCCTTCGTCGTCTCTGAAAGTATTTCAAAATTAAAAGCCGTCAGTGAACTTCAGAGAGAGCGTTTCTTCTTCATGAACTGTAATTCCATTTCTAAATTTCTGCTTGTATTGTCATAGCTTTTTCAGTGCACAGATTGAATAACATCAGGAATACGCTTCAGCCCTCTCTCATTCTCTTCTCATTTAATGATTCCCTATCATAGCCTTCGGCTGATATAGCTGCAATATGGTTTCAGTAAAAGTTATGAATAATCTTTCGCATCATGATCTAAGGTAAGTCATTGTGGCAGTATTTCCTCACATGTTTTCCTGAACGCACACTGATCATTATTGAGGCTGGATTATAATGTTTTCCCATTCTTCTGTAAATAATTCGTACCATTATCTTGCAACTATGACTTATTAAACTGGTGGTTCGGTAATATTCTGAAATAGAGGTAATAGTTGATATCGAAAGCAAATGTAAGTATTAGTAACCCTTTTATGAAGCTCCAGCTGATAGGATGCATCCTCTGCCATCAAGGAATTACGAAACTGGCAATTGAGTGAAGAGTGAGGGGTTGGGGTGGGGGGGGGGGGGGAGGAATGTAAAACTGTAGAGGTACATTTAATACGTGACTACACTTAACATGTCAGAATAGACTTAGGCTGCGTTTGTAATCTAGAGGTAAAAAGAGTTGCACAGAATAGGCTAGGGTGGAGAGGTGCTTCAAACTAGTCTTCGGACTGTAGTCTATTTCAAAAACCATGAGATGTGCTCTCCATCACACACAATTAGATGACATGCGGAGTATACTTGCAAATCTAGGTACTCTAAACTCTTTTATCAGCTGAGATATTGAAGCAAGTGTGTCTTTTTATGGGAGACTCTACTTTTTGGATGGGATTTGAAAGCCCTTAAAGAGACGAAAAACGCTTTACAACGCTTGTTAATGTTCGCTTTGAAATATTTCGCAAAATTATGTGAGAAAAATGCTAAAATTGTGAGAGGAGACGGCCGGAGTACACTATGTATGGTTTCTTATATCAGAGTCCTCAACCGTTTTCAATTTTTCAGTAAAGCTTAACCGAAAAATGTAAGTCTTAGTAGCGAATGAGACTTTTTACTGCAAATGTCATATCAACATTTTCTGGTTTAAGACCATTCTTACACATTTATACAGTTTTAAAAGGCATGTTGTGAATGGAAATGTACAACAATTTACGAAATTGGTATTTTTTTAAATTTTTTGTGATTGTCAGAAAATATCCCTCTACCCAGAGCAAACATTAAGGGAAATGCGTTGTTCAAATGGCTCTGAGCACTATGGGACTTAACATCTGAGGTCGTCAGTCCCCTAGAACTTAGAACTACTTAAACCTAACTAACCTAAGGACATAACACACAGCCATGCCCAAGGCAGGATTCGAACCTGCGACCGTAGCAGTCGCGTGGTTCCGGACTGAAGGGCCTAAAACCGCTCGGCCACGGCGGCCGGCGAAATGCGTTGTTATGGCTTACATTGTACTAAAGGATATTTTCAGGTTCTGTACCCTTATTATAAATCAGTACCTATTAAAAAAAGTATGTTGTTAATAACAGTTAAACTTACTTAACGAAATTTGTTTTTTTTAGATCTTTTCGGTGGTGGGCACAAAGTACCCCCTTCCCCCCATTGGTATTACGCGCTATGGATAATGCGTTGGTAATGCTAGCGTTAAAGGCACTGGCGTGTTTCAGCCCCGTTTACAACATGTATTTACAACAGACCTGACCACAACTCATTGCAGTCAAGTGTCTGTGCATGAGTTAGTGATTCCTTTAAAAAAGGGGCTGAAGGATGTACAAGAATGAGAGGTTAGCACACTGAGTACCTCTTGTACTAGTAACCAACAAACTGTACACATATTAACAAGTATTGTTTATAGGATTTTCCTTTGCTAGTTTTGACCAGTACCATCTCCTGTAAGAATACAGGACACCTTATTTTAAACATCCTGTTTAGTTTATCAGTGATCTGCACGACAGGGAGTGTGTGAATTTATATTTCTTATGTTAATAACTTGTTTATTACCGAAGTTGCCGATTGTAACACTTTGTTGTAAGCACGTCCCACACGCGATCGTCTCGAAACAAAAATTTACAATCACCAAAATTTTATGCGTCGACCGTCTGAAAAAGGCATATATATTACGGTTGCTTGGTGAATTATTAGAGAATTACGGGTTAAAGTACTAGCGAGAAGTACCAGAGTATACTACTATTATTACATTAGCAGGAGTCCCTCAGAACTTCAAACGGTGCAGGAAGAACAAGAAAAGGAGCTGTGGAGAGGGGAGAGTCAACGCATTATCGAGAAATAAATTGGAGTTCGTTCTAACGCCGAATTGTGATTAATAAACTGCCGACGTAGACAAACAGACCGCAACGTTTGCTATGAAACGTGCACAGCAGCCTGAGGATGATGCCCTACTTACAAGTTGGAGAGCTCTGCGGGGAGCTGACGAGTACTTTCCAGCTACTGATCTACAAAGAAGCTCAATAATATTATCCCAACACTTAAAACATAATTATAACTTTGCTTGTAATCTTGGAAACCCGCTAAGGGCTTCCTCGTACATCGGAAGAATGCGAAGGAACACGGACTTCGCAGTGGCGGTATAGTTAAGGTTTATAATTTCATGTGGAGTTTTTGTTCATAACTTAGATTAAATTTTAAAGCATATTCCCGTGGTTTGCTAATAAGACGATAGAAATTCAGGAGAAGTAGATCTGGGAAGAGAATCTGAGTCACGTACGCCGAGAAGGGGAGGGGATGGACCGGGGAACACGCGTTTCGAATCGCAAGTCAACAAGCCTATTAGCCGTCGTTTTATATCTGATGCGCCAATGAACCATTAGCAAATGTTTCATCATTTAAGTTACAAAAGCGGCAGTTAAGGGATCGTAGCCGACAACGGGAACATGCACTAATTACTCTCATAGCCGCGGCAGTAGCTGCAACCGTATATTTAGAACGCGATTGCTATTTACATTAAAGCACCACTAAGAGTGGTTTAAAGTATCAACAACAAGAAAACTGAATGCTAACGGAGTTCAGACGAGTTAATTTTACTGAGACGTAATACTGAGCAGAGTCACAGAATCTTAATCACTCTTATTACAGGTGAGGAAACTTGAAAGGCAGCGAATCGTATGTTAACTTCCTTCACACACAGTCACAGAAATAGGGAGGTTCACTTACATAAAGGGAAACTAAAAGCTCTGATGATATATTTGCAGATAAAATTTACAAAATATGTTTCAGAGCCAAATATATGTGTAATATTTTTATTTGCATTTTGTATTTACTAGTTTGTGTCTTATATTAAAAGTTGACTTTCTTTAAAGATTAAGATGGCTAATTTTCTTCCAAAAACAAGCAAAACAGTGCTTCAAATTATTATGGTACTTTCATACATTGCCTTTATATATGTAACTTTGCGCATGCGCTTCACGCTTTCCTCAGCATGCACACGTAAAATGCTGTCGTGAACAATGTCACTGCCCGCATCTCGTGGTCGTGCGGTAGCGTTCTCGCTTCCCACGCCCGGGTTCCCGGGTTCTATTCCCGGCGGGGTCAGGGATTTTCTCTGCCTCGTGATGGCTGGGTGTTGTGTGATGTCCTTAGGTTAGTTAGGTTTAAGTAGTTCTAAGTTCTAGGGGACTGATGACCATAGCTGTTAAGTCCCATAGTGCTCAGAGCCATTTGAACCATTTGAACAATGTCACTACATTAGAAATTTAATAATCACTAAAAACCTATGTCATCTATTTTGTAATACCAGAAGCATAACATAATTTTGGGTTTGCAGACGTCTTGGACATGAGTAATGGAAATGTCATTGTCACACTAATCTCTGTTGAAACTGCCTAGACATGAGCACTATCAGTTTTCCAAGTAGAAAAACACACTCCTTTAGAACACGAGGAAAGAGGCAATGTGTGTAATTGCCCTCAGTCGATCATATCGCACAGAAGCGCCGTCACGAAATTCAACAGAAATCGTCGATGTTCCTGTGAAGAGTATCAACTCGCATTCCTCGTGGACAAAAGTATAGCAAACTACTTCCAGATGATCATAACCTCGGAGGAAAAGTTGCTTTTTTATAAGCTCGAAAGTGAAACAATAGACCACAGATTCTAATAGTGGCTATTATGGTGGACACTTTTTTACCAACGAAAACTCGTCATCGTTAGCTCTCTTCGTTTTCTGCCCATATAGTACTCTCAGTACACACATGAGTAATTCAGTTGGAGATATATGCTGTTCTGGAGATGCGGCACCTCTGATGCCACGATGAATACTGTCATGTGATTGAGATGTCATCAGATCGTGTATTGGGTCTTGAAATGACAGCTGAAAGCAGGATGGAGCAGCTGCGCAATATCAGGACAGTTTTTCGGCGGTACATCATGGTTTTATAGTCTACGGTCATCCCATTTACGAGACTGTGCCGGCCTAGGAATTGTAACGTGCCATAGTGCCAAGAGATTACCGCTGCGTCAAGGTCGACTGCCTTCACCAGTGACGCGTTTAAGACTGGGATGGTCATTCACCATCGCGGATTTTAACAATGGAACAAACAGGGCATAAGACAGTAAATGATTTGCCATTTCAGTACCGGACAACAGGAATCGGTGAGTCGGCATACCACCAAGCTGTTCAGTGGTGTAATGTGTAGTCACACCTATACCTCTGCTCTCCACACGTCACACGGCAGAGTAATTCGTTAGGCCATGGAACGTACAAATGGACACTTCAAGTGTAGAGAAAGGTCATCTGGCCTCATGTACTGATGTCCAATAATTTTAAAAATGACAGTTCCATAGCTTAACAAGAGATCAGACTTACGATAAACGGAATATGCAAATAAATGAGTTGTAGTACAGACTGGTATAGACCGGTAGCAGGGTGTTATGTTGAAAACCACACGAGACGATGCATCCCGCTTGCCAGTAGGGCTCTGTTCATTATAAGTGGTGAAGCCATCCTCGTATGGGTATTGTTTAAATTGGAATAAACTAATTTTGTGATACGTCTATCATCATTTCGCACCAGTGAACTATAAAGAAAATTAGTGTGCCATCATGTGCATCCGTATATTCGGTTATAGCAACTCACAGACGTTTTCCAATTTCCGCACAAGAGTGCATTACCCTGCCACTCCAGAGTTGCCTCAGAATGGTTTGAGGTGTGCCCCACGGACATGTGGGTACTTTAGATGTTCCCAAGATCATCTGAACTAAGACCTAATGAACAGATTTGGGGTGCCGCCTAGACAGATCTGCACGTTTTGGACGTGGCTGAGACAGATCTCTGTCAGTTGCGGGCGGCGATTGACCTATCTGAGATCTAAACGTCTCCTTAACGATTTCAGTTTCTTGTTGAATCCCTACAATGATGTATCATGGTTGTTATAAGGGCTAAAAATTGTGGGTCAGTCTACTTGATAGGTGCCTAATTCAGCTGTTAATGAGCCCATAATTTTGTTCCAGGGGAGAGTAAAACTTTAATCTAAAAATCAATTAATATTACGAAGCAAAACTTATGTCAGTCACAGCACGCTTTTTTTGCAACCCGTATCTGGCGAACTGGGGTCGCAGACAAATAGTAGATTCTGTTTCCGTAATTTTCCAAAAGGCGTTTAGCTTTGCACAGTAGCGTCGACTCAACAGTGAGACCAGTAAAGTTATACGAACGGCGTAACTTGCTCCTTTACTGACTGACTCAGAAACTTCATGACATGTAGACACAGTAAATTATCCTGGTCGCCGAGCACTACTCAAAGTTGGCCTTGGAAATTCCCATAGCCAGAATGAGTCTTCTCATTAAATTGATCTGGTTGTTAGAAACTTTCGTAAGTGCTTCATAAGCAATAATGTTGTGTACACGAAACTATCACTGCTAAGAAGCTAAATTTAGAATGATTTAGACACATATTTCTCATTGTTTACTGTGTATAGCATACCTTAAATTTTGATAAGTGGAGAGTAATGTACATGTTTATAAGAAAAAAGGCAGCACTTGATCTAACCATTACTAATGACTGCTCGTTATAATAGCTGAGTATAATGTTAAGAAACAAAAAGAACACGTTTCAGTTGAACACAGGAAAACATGGAAAACAACTATATGTTCGGAGAATTCAGGGATGTACAACGTGAATGCTCGTAAGAGTCTCGTTCAATGTGTTCTAGAGTAATATTCCTGTTTTTTTTTTATTCTCACAGATAAAACAAACCGAAAGAAGTCAGAGTCTTGCTACAAGGAGAGAAATATGATGATAGTTTCATAAATATCTGTTCCATATGTGGAACAAAAGAGTGTTCCGGGTAGACAGTTAACAGTTCTGCTGGTACGGCATTATACATCATGTCAGAACCATAAATATTGGACATCAGATGTTATACCGTGATGCAAAGGCTTCCAAGAAGTCATTTCACGCTCTTCCTGTCGGTGAAGCTAATATTGAACGAAATGAACAATAACAATGCAGTAAACTATCCACTTGTACAGTGCCCTGGCTTATGAAGCGTCGATTCAAATGTAGCTGAAGGTGTTCGAATAAAACCATCGTATGAATGTGTAATAATCATTGCATATTACTTAATAAAATGAACTTACTCGGTAGGAGTAGTATATTGAATATTTCCCGGTTACTACATTTTAAGAAATGATATCCTGTAAGAAAGTTAATCCATCCTTCATCTCGGATTGTAAAGGGGTATAAATACCCGAATTAAATATCTGCTCTGCTCCATGCAGTTTTAGTAATATCAGTGAACTTACAAGCCGTCCATACAGTGAATCATAATGGTACATATTTTTATACCCGTGTATGAAGCTTTCTTAAATGCAACGAACTCAAAATTTATCGGACAATGTGAGTCGAATATATAATAAAAGGTCAATAAACAGAATCTGAAGTTCTCCAAAATCATTGTACAGACGAAACACGACGTAAATCAACAGACAGATAAAACCGTGGAAAGTAATCATATTCACACCATCGACAATTTTGGTCTAAGTACATTCATCCAAAAATAGACAGTGCGTTGCTATCTTGATCTCTTCAAAGAGGAAGGAAGAAAGTGTTTGCTTTGCCATTCATGGAACCCGAAAGCTGCGAAGTGCGTAAGAGGTAGTGAACTCAAGATTTTCTGTATTACGAATTCGACACGTGCTCTACAATGAGATCATATGTCGATTACCGACCCGAGTGAACGAAGTGTAGCTTGTAGTGGAGTATATAGGCACAACCCATTAGTCAGGTGTGTGTCTCAAGAACTCGAAGGAATATGAGGCTGCGGATTTTTAAAAAAAATTGTAATTTAGATTATTTTATTAACATGTCGGATGCATGACGATAAGTTACAAACAGAAATGTAACAGTCTGCCTGAATGGCTGGAGCAATAAATTCGGAAGAGAGTGGCACAAAAAAATCCATGGCCCCACTCAACGTAAAGTCGTAGTACCGTTGTGAACTTCCGCAAAGAACGTGCTCACGAATAACTCAGGTGGCGTCTGATAAGCTAGAATAAAGAATGTACATGAATTTAATTTATAAAGGGATAAAAGTGCTGCGGTGGAGCCAGACCCATCACTCACAGCTGAAGTGCCCTTAAGTCGACTAGTTCTGAAAACTCATATTTTACAACATATGTGGTTCATATGCTCAGTAGGTTGCTGTCAGACACATTACGTGACTGCCATACTGAATACCTTCTTCATCGGCTCCTCACGACGCGTGGATCCCAGTATATCGCATCAGATATGTAGCTATGATTTTCTCATAATATAAATACAAGGTCTCACCTATGTAGTACTTCACAGTACCTTTACATACAACAAAAAGACTCGCGAACTCTTTCCTGTTGCTGCTGCCTTTGGAAGACGACACTCTGCAATGTACGTTCAACTGAGTGCATGTTTGCATTTAATAAAAAAAACCTGCAGCACATCCTTTTGTCAAACTCATAACTTCTCCATAAAAAAATTACATACGTGGTAAGCTCCTCTCTGTCAAACAGTAGAGCAAATGGTCCCGTCTCCTTTCAGTTATACTTCCACAACACTTTCTCGCCTCCCTCTCTTCTTTGCTCGCATTCTATCAAGTTCTTTCTTCCATCCGTCTCCAAGCACTTCTTTCAGCTTCGTTGCTACCAGCAGCATAAATTTAAATATAACTGTTTGTAATCTGTAATTGTTGTTTTACTTTTCAAGATTGAATACCAAATGTGTTTTTGCGTCAGAGTTAGTACTTCACCTCCTCTTTATGTAAGAGTTATTTCTAAGCGATAGAGTCAATATTAAATGAATATCATGTAAAGCTTGTAGAACACCTAGTTAGAAGTAAGAGTTGCCTCGATGTCACTGATCGTGCCATGGTAGTGAAATTACCTGCAGATAAACAGAAAAATATGCCCGTAACGGGGTCGACTACAACTTTATTTTTATTATTTCAATGTGCGATACGCAAGAAAAGTTTGTACCAATTTTTAATAATGGCAGCGAGACATTTAATATGAATACCATCCAGAAACTGAGAATTCTTCAGCGAGCCTTGTGAATACGCATTAGAGCCGACAAGAAAACAGACAAATCTGCAAAGTAACGGTTTTGAGTAGAGAACATAGTTATGAGCGTAATAAAAATTATATGGATACGTTGTCACATGTACCAAGGTGAATGGATGATAGATTTATCAAAGAAGACACTGGGAAACATTCAGTCGTGACATGGGTACAAATACAGGGTGATTCCGTGATGATGTTACAGTCTTTCAGGGATGATGGAGAAAGGTAAATGTTTCAATTTCAGGTAATGGACTCTAGTCAGGAAGCGAACGAGTCGGAAGGTATTAGAGAAAATCGTTCTGATACATCTCTCAGTGGAATACATGTACCAGTACTGCAGTTGCTGACATCGGAGGGTAGGCAACTTCCAGTGATGGTAGTATGGACGAAAACAAGATAAAAATGACTAGTGAGAATGGGCTCTAAAATTCATACCTTCAGAAATATGAGCACTTGTTCGGCATGTGTTTTTTCACGGTAGCGGAGATGAAAAAGTGCTCATAGCTCTTAACGTACGCATTTTAGTGCCCATGTTTACTAGGTGTTTTTATCTTGTTTTGGTTCATACTGCCTACCCTACAATCTTAGCAACAAAATATGAGGCATATAGACAGTAGTGTTTCCTCGTTCTATTTGCGAGTGGAACAGGAAAGAAAATGGCTGGTAATGGTGCGGGGTAGTCTCCCACATGCGCTGTGCGGTGGGTTGCGGGGTATCAGTGTAGATGCAGAACGTTACCGATGTATGTATTCCGCTGTCAGAGGTATCGCAACGATTTTCCTTTGTAACTTTTGACTCAATCCTTTCTGGACCAGAATCCCTTGCCTGAAATTGATGCATTTACCCTTTTCCAGCATCCCTGAAAGTTTGTATCATCATCATGGAATCACCTTATAGTTGAATATCGTATTTCATGTAAAAGTCTAAACGGAGCTTTAATCATGCAGTAGGTGTTAAACGGCTGATAACGTAATTCACAAGGAGAGTTCCCTATGTCTCTAAAGAGCATTTGTAGAATGAAACTAACCGGTACACCTGTCACTGAATAATTACGTAAACTGCATTTGATCAGCTGATTTATCGAACCCGATAAGGAAGTTGTAGCTCATAATAAATAAAGGACTGTTACTTACCTGGACATTTATAATGTAGTCTGTCTGATAAAAATACATGTCATGATTTGGTAGCTGTAAAATCGCACTGTTACAAGAAATGTCTTTCTAAGAAATTATTATTTTTTAAGTGAGCGTAGGCTTCGGCGACCGTTGTCACAATATGATGATATGCCACATATTCGCAAAAATTCTATTCAATCTTGATTTTCACTTCGCTACAGTTCTTGAAACCAGAAAACAGGAAAACCAGTGGATTCTCTGAAGTCTATTCTCATTTATCCTTCCGCATTTATCATATAATAATGAGGAACGTGCAAGAAAGGAAAGAGTTGTGCAATTCCGCCAGAGTATTCTGAATAAAGAGCTCTTCTGTAACGCAGAAACTGGATCAGAATTAATAAGCTGATATAGCGCGTCCACTAAATTCTTTTCTAGTTCACTTAGCGCAGCTACAGCCGTTGTTCGTGCGCGGAATGCCCCACAGAAACTGGAAGCCATTTAATACAGGAAAAGTCACCTCCAGCCACGAGCAACAAGAATGTAAGTGTAGGGTTCCCGCTCACTAACAGACTGAAAAAAGCAATAAAACAAAAATCACACATAACGGGCAGCTCTTGTAATTAGATCCACTATGAGGTACGACCACCCCGCTCTATCATCTTGACCACTCAAACAAAGAGTTAATTAGCTTTATAAAGTTGTTATAAAAAGCTTTCTTCTTTGAAGAGTAAACTAAGAATGCATAAACGAATAAATGAGCTACTTTTTCACTTCTCCGTTAATTGCGAGGTATAATCGTATCTACTAAAGAATATACGAGAGGGAAACAGAAGCCTTATTTGGCTTCTCGGTGTAAAGTTTGTTTAATAGGATCACTGTACATGCCATCCCTTTACACTCTAAAAAACTAAAAAGGGCGTTTTAGTACACAGTTTTTGCTCATAGTTTGCAGTATAGGACACCGTTTGCATTTACTTACCGTAGCGCACATAGTAAATATTGGATGGATTAATGCTGCTCGATTGACATAATACAATGTAAGATCAAATCTCTTCTGTGAGTTGGCATACGTTGGTGCATATACAGAATTCGAGCCTTGTTCCCAATTTTTTTCTATTCCCACATTACAGAACAGTTTAGTAGCATGAGTGTAATTAAGGCAGAATTTCGATCGCGGTTTTCAGGACAACTTGTCAGCTACTGAAGGTCATTCAGTCTCCTTCCTAACAGAACTTCCACTGAATGGTCTGGGCAGTAAAGAAATCAGCGGATTATGTATTAGTTCTGACCCGGACGAACATAATGTAACGTCACAACGCACTGAAATTACACAAGCTACCAGTCATACATGAGAACTATATTAATTTAAACAGAGTCCAAGGGAAATCGAAATGAGCCATAAAATAAAACAGATAATCTTAAGGACTTCTGCGAGGGTCACCCATTTCATATGCACACAGAAAATTTAAAAGCACCAAAAGAAGTCCGATGCAGAAGTGTAGCACCCTGTCATATCCAAGGAATATGTTTCTGATGGAGCCTTACAGCTGGTATCTTGTATTAAAGGTATGGACACACGTTGGTTAAGTATTTTAACAAGTGCGATCAAGCTACCCAACAGCCCAGGGGATAGCAGGATACGCAAACTATATAAGACCTAGCATACGCACACATTTATGCACTGTTCTCTCTCCCTAATAACAACCTGAAGCGAGGAACATTTTCTTATAAGTTCTAATACAAAGTCCATCCATCACTTGTAAAGTAATTCTGTGACACAGCAACATTTTCTTCACATCGCTTTAGCCTTATTACTTGGGAAAATTAAAAAGATGTATGGACTGTTGATATGAGCAGACCGTCACGAAGTTCAGTTTTGGCAAATGAAACAGCAGTCTAAACTTAAGATAAATGCAAAAAGATACCGTGCGTTATTTTGTGAATATTGTGATCCTCGAAGTTTTGTAATCAGATTCCACAAATGTTACTGTTTTTAATGGGTTTAGACTGATCCTCTAATAGGATCGACTGGGGTCAAAATGTTTTTCTCTTTTTGGTTTGTACTAATAAATGAGGTGACGTTCCCAAAAACCACTCCAGACTCAAGTCAGCATGTTAGTCGCTGTGGCGTACTGAGGGAAAATTCAAAGCGGACATCGAGACAGTTTAAAAATCTATGATGTAAATAAGCCTCCATTTGGTCATCTAGGGAAGAATCACGTCTATAACGGTAGCACACGACGATAATGCTCATGAGTAATACCTCTTCCCCTGTATGATCACATCTTTCTGGAAACAGAAGACGCCTTCATCGAACGTTTTCGCCTGCAAGATCTGACAGATTCCGTCAGAGAGAGAGAGAGAGAGAGAGAGAGAGAGATGTGTATTGATAATATCACTGCAATTACAGAAGGAAGAAATGATAAAATGGCATATATTTTTAGTAAAATTCTCTGTATGTATGCACTATATAGCTAACAGCTCATCGTTTCGGAACAGTGAATTGTTCAGGAGTGCTAGCACACACAGATATTTAAGCAGTTGTCTCCCTATAATTATGAAGTGAAAAGCATTTTTGGAAACATATTAATACAAGCTTTATCCTGTACTTAAAACTTAATTCTGTCTTTTAGCAACATTTCTTCACGACACACCAGCCTTATTACGTGGTTAGATGAAATAAAAAAGAGCGCAGAAGGCCAATCTAAGCAGGTGTCCCCAGTGTTTAATTTTTCACTAATGAAACAATAGTTGGAACTGAAGAAAAATTTAAACGGATACTGAGCATTATTTTTGTGAACATTGTGGTGTTTGAGATGTTAGAATCAGATTCATGATCGTTACTACGAATAATAAGTTCAGACTGAGTCTCATGTAATGATACCATACCTTGCAGCAATATTCTACAGGAGAGCTGACCAGTGCAGTGTAGACAATTTCTTATGGAAAGCTACTATACAATCGACAGATAATGACGGGACATAATCTTAATAAAATGGATGTAATATGTTTGACGATACAAAACACACGTGGTGCTACCGATATCTAACTTACAGCTGAAAGTGCACTTGCTTAAGGAAACGTAAAAAATGCATAGCCAATGTAGCTCAGCCAAATAGTGTAGGATGGGCGTACTGCATTTGTATAAAACTCTGTTTGAGAATCTAATGGCTCTGAGCACTATGTGAATTAACTTCTGAGGTCATCAGTCGCCTAGAACTTAGAACTAATTAAACCTAACAAACCTAAGAACATCACACACATCCATGCCCGAGGCAGGATTCGAACCTGCGACCGTAGCGGTCGCTCGGCTCCAGACTGTAGTGCATAGAACCGCACGGCCACTCCGGCCGGCTGTTTGAGAATCTAGAAATTAACCAGATATGATAGCAATGAGACTACTTTATTTTATGTAAACCGCTATTTAAGACGCAATGATCTTACTGAGCTACAATGATTGCACATCTTGATAAACTTTTAGAACCTATACTGATAGGATGGAGGAAATAAAACATATTAATATTAGCCTATGGTCCACAGACTATTTTTTGACCATCCCACTCTCGTATAGCATAAGGAAAAATTACTTCGCCTTGTGGGGTGATATCAGTGTACGGGAAACCTTTACGGAGCTTCTGATGTTATCTCTTTTAAACTGTATCAACCCTTTGATTATTATGGCTACTTGAGATTAGTGATGTGGTGGCAATACCTAAACATGTGAGGCTGTGCTAGAAATCATTGTCAATTAATAAAGTGTAAGTGATGGGTGATCATATGCACAATCATAAGACAAACACGATTAATAGCAGGCCTCTCAGGTACAACTGTACACAGTACAAGGTAACTCACGCAAGGTGGAGAAAATGACAAGTTTTGTAATACTTACCAGTGTAATCAATCGTAAGTAATGTAGAATTACTGTATTGTTATCTTGAATATGGTGCACTAAAATAAAGTGGTGTAATTTTTCTTTCAGTAACAACTCTCCAGCTCGCCTCTGCTTACTAGCATGGTACACTGTAGAATGTAATTGTTGAAGATATTAGGTGGGTTGAAGAAATACGAATTTTATGGAAAGTACACATGACAGTGACAGAAGCCAGAAACCCTTTGGTTGCATACAGTGCATGGTCGTGATTCTACCAGCATATCCATCCTGACTCCCTCATCATTTCATTGTAATTATATATGTAGCAGCTTACATAACCTTAAGCCGCAGTTTCAAGTGTAGCTGGCGACGCGATGAGTGGTGGAGGCTCACCCTGCCAGTTTGACACCTAGGTGTTTTGGCTAGGGCTAAGGCGAGCATTGTCAGATGGCGTGCAGTCGTAGCGCATATAACAGCGGACGGTAACATCACGAAAGGTCTTCGCCAGGGCAGGCATGTCGCATGTTGTGTCGTGACCCTAAATGTTTATAACAAAACCGTCATAACTGTTCACATACAACACTCTAACATTTTCTGCACGTAACATCTGCAATGGTCCTGTGCATGAAGCTATGTGTGAAGCTAGAAGGGCACGGGCAATCCATGTAATTTGGACCACATAAAGTTCATCTTTGATAAATCCTGACTGAGTGAACGCTAGCCTAGGAATATATTTTCTTAGGTAATATTCAGTAAGATACATCAGTTCATGTATATAAATTTTATTATACGTTTGTTTACGTGGCCATCCTCCGCAGCAGCTTTTAACACTTGTTGCTATAGGTTATCTGTCTTGAGCTGACTGCAATCTGATTAAAAAGAATTACACCAGACACGTTTCCCTTTTATTTACAAAGCATCTTCTGTGGTTATTGGCGATTCTTTACATAATCTGCTGCTTCCCTCTTGATAGCAGTGGCTGGTGTCGACAGGTTTCATTTAACGTCTGTACTTAGCAGTTTTTGGCATTCTGCGTTTTTTCTTGTGATGCACTCTGTACAATTGACTTTCTTAACTGTTATTCATTCTTTTATTACTTTATGAAACTATTCTAGAGACACTAACAAAGAGTTGACATTCAGTATCGTGGAATTTGGACCTCATCAGTGTAATCTGGACCACTTAGTCGTGTAAACTGAGCTGCATGATACTAACCCGTCCATACATATTAAATACAGAGAAGTCAACAAGAAAAAATAACGAGCCAAATCAGATGGTTCCTGCGAACAGCGATCAAAATTCGTTATAACTCCTACTTGACGTTTTCCTTTCTTAGAAAGCACCTTTTCAGGACGTGTGCGAAGTTTTGTGCGTGTTGAATATTCTTGTGGCTATGGTTTATTAATTCAGCAGTTTTCTTGCGACCGTCCTTTGCATTTATCACACTGAATCCAGTCCTCCTCAAATGATTCTGCACATGCAACACAGAAAGTCTCATTGCCATCTGAAGACCCTTTAACTTCAGTCGTCGTTTTCGTTCCTGCAAACGGCCGTCACTTATTTGCGCTACGTTTAGCGTTCTCTTACGAGGAGTTCTAGTTAGAATTATTGCAGATGCTGTACCACGCTTAACTATGTTTCGTTCTTGAACGATCTCCACTGGTTGGTGGAAGATAACTAATTTTGTTTGCTGGCACGTAGTCATAAAATGCATTCGAGGTGTCTGGGGAGTCTTAGGATGTATGCAGTGGATGTGTGGTTGAATGTGGGGGTCTGCACACTTCATTCTCACCCCTTTGAGGTTTAGGCTGGTTGGTGACAGATGTGGGAGCAAAGTCACCTTCAGTAAGAACATGTCTATCAACTGGCCATAATCCACTTCCTCGGAAACCATTGATCGCTGTTTCCGTAGTCACTGCCCTAGGGAATGCTACTCTCCCTAAAGGCGCTATGTGCTCTGTTGTCAGTCGTCCCTCAGGATTTCCCTTGATTATCGCATTTTCCGAGCAATTTTTATGGAGCCTAGACTTTGGGTGTGGCTACAGTGTCCATCAAGTATCAACAAATCTTCTGTTTCTGGAGAAGGCTTGACAGCAGACACAAAGTGCTCCATCTGTCGGCAGAAAGCTTCTCCATTCATCCATCCCATTTCTTGGCAACAAAATATTGCCCCAGGAGGTGCTCCAAATGAAAGAGATTCTTTCATTCTGTTCCTAGGGTAGAAGAGCTTCGGTGACACGTAGACTCATGACGCTCTAACAGCGCAGACCGTTGTCACATTTTGCCCTTGTTCGAACTTTGTTATAGCTCGTACTTGACGTGTTCCTTTCATAGAAAGCACCTTTTCAGGACATTTTCAACTGTGTGCGAATTTCGTTAATTCTGGTTGTCGTAAGCTCAGTCTGGCGTTTCGCCTCGTAATGCCTTCATACTATTCCTTACCAGTAGATATTTGGCCCTCGTTGAAGCGTGTGTTGATTTTGTTTGCCTCTGCTGTTAAGGCAAATGCCAAGTCGTCATGCTTCCATTTCTTATATTTTCCTCTCACTTTTCTCGCTTCCCTGACGGTCATCTGGAAAACTATACAAGTAGAGAGACTGATGTGTAATTTGGGCCAATGGACCAGATTACACGAGTTACTGTAGTCCGAATTACACGAGAGACAACACGGCGCTAAGAATTTGGAAATAGCGTTACACCACCACAACATATTTAAAGTATAATAGTGAAATTACTTATCTTACAGTTGCATTGAAAACCAGACAAAGATGTTCCTTGGTTTGAGGTAATAAAGTGGAAAATACACTACGTTATTACTGGTCACGATTTATAAGTATCACGTGGCCACGAGAACACACCACCCCCTCAGTCCAGCTCTTTGAACTCGAGTGACGGCAGATGGCGGTGGCATATGTTTTGCACGGCCGTTCACAGAGGTGTCTGAGACGTGGCGCCATCTGCCGTGCTTGGGCCGAATTAAGGAATGGTTCTAATTATACGTTTCTGCAAATTATACAGACTTCCCCTAATGCTGTCCACTGTGTGCTTAAAATTTGATATTATTATTATTATTATAGGTTATGCAGTTGTGTTCCCATCGGGACTCGGCTCCAGGGATTGATAAATTGCCGGTGTGCCAAGATACAGGTGGGGAGGGTGTTTAGGCTGCTGCAGCCACAGTGATGACGCCCATATCACGAGTAGAGCGATGAGGTGCGTGCCTAATGCGGATTGGTGAGACGTGGTCTACAGAAGAGTGTTGAAGAACAGGTGCGAAGATCGAATAACTGGAAAGGAGTTACTAAATCGAATAGGGAAATACTAAATTTATGCCACAACATGACTAAAAAAAAGAGATCAGTTGATAATACACATCCTGAGATATGAAGGAAATTGTGCATTTGTTAATGGATGTTAATGTAAGGGGTAAAAACTGTAAAGGGACACCAATAATTTATTGCAGTAAGCAAGTGGAAATACACTCCTGGAAATGGAAAAAAGAACACATTGACACCGGTGTGTCAGACCCACCATACTTGCTCCGGACACTGCGAGAGGGCTGTACAAGCAATGATCACACGCACGGCACAGCGGACACACCAGGAACCGCGGTGTTGGCCGTCGAATGGCGCTAGCTGCGCAGCATTTGTGCACCGCCGCCGTCAGTGTCAGCCAATTTGCCGTGGCATACGGAGCTCCATCGCAGTCTTTAACACTGGTAGCATGCCGCGACAGCGTGGACGTGAACCGTATGTGCAGTTGACGGACTTTGAGCGAGGGCGTATAGTGGGCATGCGGGAGGCCGGGTGGACGTACCGCCGAATTGCTCAACACGTGGGGCGTGAGGTCTCCACAGTACATCGATGTTGTCACCAGTGGTCGGCGGAAGGTGCACGTGCCCGTCGACCTGGGACCGGACCGCAGCGACGCACGGATGCACGCCAAGACCGTAGGATCCTACGCAGTGCCGTAGGGGACCGCACCGCCACTTCCCAGCAAATTAGGGACACTGTTGCTCCTGGGGTATCGGCGAGGACCATTCGCAACCGTCTCCATGAAGCTGGGCTACGGTCCCGCACACCGTTAGGCCGTCTTCCGCTCACGCCCCAACATCGTGCAGCCCGCCTCCAGTGGTGTCGCGACAGGCGTGAATGGAGGGATGAATGGAGACGTGTCGTCTTCAGCGATGAGAGTCGCTTCTGCCTTGGTGCCAATGATGGTCGTATGCGTGTTTGGCGCCGTGCAGGTGAGCGCCACAATCAGGACTGCATACGACCGAGGCACATAGGGCCAACACCCGGCATCATGGTGTGGGGAGCGATCTCCTACACTGGCCGTACACCACTGGTGATCGTCGAGGGGACACTGAATAGTGCACGGTACATCCAAACCGTCATCGAACCCATCGTTCTACCATTCCTAGACCGGCAAGGGAACTTGCTGTTCCAACAGGACAATGCACGTCCGCATGTATCCCGTGCCACCCAACGTGCTCTAGAAGGTGTAAGTCAACTACCCTGGCCAGCAAGATCTCCGGATCTGTCCCCCATTGAGCATGTTTGGGACTGGATGATGCGTCGTCTCACGCGGTCTGCACGTCCAGCACGAACGCTGGTCCAACTGAGGCGCCAGGTGGAAATGTGGTTCTGTCAGTGTGATCATGTGATGTATCTGACCCCAGGAATGTGTCAATAAAGTTTCCCCTTCCTGGGACAATGAATTCACGGTGTTCTTATTTCAATTTCCAGGAGTGTAGATCTAGGCTCCAGTAGTTATGCAGAGATGGAGGGGCTTACACGGAATACAAGATCATGGAGATTTGCATCGAACCATCGTCGGACTGCAGACCGCAGCAAGAATAATATAATGAAATTACAAGGGATTTCTTGATGATTTGTGGTTAGGAGCCCTGAGCGTCATGGTCATCAGCGTCCTGACGAAAAGTTAGCATGTCAGTCTCATGAGTGGGAACGAATGCTGTCCCCATATGCAGAGCAGTTTATAATGCATTAAAGTCTGCTTCCCTTCCCCACCAGTTTAGGAATGAGGCCTGTCAGTTCACAAAATTTCACCACTCTTATAGCACTGAAATCAGTATCGGTGTGGATGGTGGGCAGATCTCCATCGAAACTGAGGACTGCCCTGCTATCAGCATATAGGACACACGTTGCCAAAAGAACTCAAAGTGGCACACCACAGACCTCACAGAGTGGTGGATCCTCCCGCTGGAGGAGGAAGCCCTGCGTTAAAGGGCTATGTCCGATGCGCAGCCAGGTAAGCAGAACCTACTTCCAGCGATGAGGCTGACATGAAGTCCTCTGTGATTGATTTGAGCCACTGCAGTTTGTTTTCTGTCACCTGCAACCATTCAGCCTCCCACTGACGCAAGATGCGTCATTCAGGAAATGAGATGATGGCGTGAAACAGGCTGGGACACTGACGGACAGCACCATCCCGACATGCTTCCTTGGCTGCTTTGTCAGCCATGCCATTTCCCTTGATCCTAATGTGGCCAGATACCCAGCGAAAGATCCCCTTCCTTGCCACTGTGTTGGAGCCCCCGGCAGGAGTCATGGATGAGCTGAATCATCTCATCTACTGGATACATTCGGTGGAGCGCGTGTAGTGTAAAGAAGCGAGTCGGAACAGACACGAAACCTTGTACCGTGATGTCCGCGAATTATGATTGCCATCATAATGCCCTATAACTCCGCATCATAATTTGTAAATTGTTCTGAAGGAACACTTTGAAAACTCTATCAAGGAAAACAGCGGAACAGCCGAGGACATTCACTTGCTGGGATCCATCTGTATAAACAGCGATACAACTGTGGTACGTACTTAAAATGGAAGAAAACAAAGTGGCAAAAACGTAATCTGGAGTACAAGTTTACTTGTACTGTGTCAAGCTTAAAAACTCTTCGGGCCTCTGAAGACACCTAGGCGATAACGTGTCCCATCCCTAGCTTTGTATTTCGAGGTCTGATATCTCCAGATCCTTGAGACAGATAGTAGCATGTATCCAGAATGGTTGGCCACTTGGACCGCATTTCTGAACAGCCGTTCAAAGTTGAACCACAGCACGCAATGCCAATCACTGAGGTGACGCTGAGATTTTCAGTGCCTGTCGAGCCAAACGGATACGTCGCCTAATCCATAGTGGTGGTTCATCAGCCTCTGCACACAAACTCTGAACTGGGCTGGCCCAAAAGGGTCCCGTAGATACCTGAATGCCCTCATGGTGGACAGCGTTTAAAATCTTCGGGTAAGAAAAGTGGGCTGATCCATAGACCACGCTGCCATAATCTAAACGTGATCGAACAGTTGCTCTATAAAACTGCAGAAGTTGCGATCTGTCAGTTCCCCAAATTTTTCTGCTAAGGCATCTCAAAATATTCAATGACTGGAAGCCCTTTGTTCGTAGGTTTTTCAGGTGTGTGAGCCAAGTTCATTTCGAGTCAAATAATAATCCCAAAAAGCGTACAGTTTCCTGAAAACGTAAAATACGGTCCCCCATTGCGAGCACTGGTTGGTTCAACGGGCACGATTAAAACTGACACATGTAGCCTACTCTGGTCAGAGGACCAAGAATCGGTGGTCTTGGCCCAGGTTTCCAGCCTCCTAATGGCCAGCTGTCGTCATTGTAAGATCAGAGGAAGAGTAGAAGATTGCGAAGTCATCCATAAAAAGAAGCATTTGATAGAGCTCATGACTTCGGAGGAAATACCATTGATAGCAATGGCAAACAACGTGACACTGAGTACGCTGCCTTGGGCGACACCATTTTCTTGAACATAGCAGTTAAATAAAGCATCGCCAAAGCGACATCAAAAATGCCAGTCCTCGAGAAAGGATTAGATAAGAAGTGACAGACGTCCATGTTATCCCCATTCATGAAGTACCTCCAAGTAGTGTCGTATGCTTTTTCGAGGTCAAAAAACACACAAACCAAATGGTTTCGGCGTAAGAAGGACCCCTGTATCGCCTTCTCCAGTAGAATTAAGTTGTCAACGAAGGAACGGTAGCACATGAAACCGCACTGGGAGCGGCTCAGGTGACTTCGGGATTCGAGCAGCCTGACGAGGCGGCTGTTGACCATGCGTTCAAGAGTCTTACCCATACAACTGGTTACGCACTACAATCATGTAACTGTTAGGGGCGCTACGGTCCTTGCCTGGTTTCTACAATGAAATTAATATAGTTTTCTTCCAAGTCGTCAGGTACTGTCAATCAAACCAGATCTGACTGAAACAAGAGAGGAGCTGTCCTTTCGCTTCAGGCCATAGGTGACGAAACATAATGAATCTCGTCAAGTCCTGGATCAGTGTCTTTGGCCGCGGACGCAGCCTATTCCAGTTCCCACATTAAGAATAGAAGGTTGAAGATTTCCTCACTATGCGAGAAGAAATGGAACTTCCTCATCACTTCACTGCTAAGGAACACATGAGACGCAGGAGCTTGTATTGATGACGCAGTGATTGTAAAAAAGTGTTCAGCTAAAATCTGAGCCATGTCTTAAGGCCCGTCTATCAACACTGCATTTCTTGATAGTGCAGTAAGGGAACGTGTACTGTTCTGCCTGAAATCCGCTTTATTGATTCCCAAACTTGCGCATTACAAGTGGACCGATTAATGGAAGTCGTGAATCCCTTCCAGAAATTCCTCTCCGTTCTTTTATCACTCGCATCGTATGTGCTGTAGCAGATAATAAGGCATGAATGTTTCCTGTATTTGGATGATATTTGAAGTTCCCCAGAGCTGTTCGTCTGTCTCTGATTGCCAAGTGACAGTCGTCATTCCATCAAGGTACAGGCCGTCGTCTTAGGTGGTTACTAGACTGGGGCATGAACACTGCAACGGCCCGTTGATCTCACAAGTAATATGGGCCACCGTCTCATGTGCACAATCCTTTTGTTCAAATATAGCCTGTCGATTGTACTGCAACCCATTTGCCCTCTGAATCATACATCTTTCTGGTCTCCTGTCGACCACCGTCCAAGTCGGCAGACGGATCCACACTGTGAATAGAACGTAAATCTCTAGCCTCTGCGCACTGTGCTGAGCCTGCAATAGCTGGGGAGAAAAAAAGTCAATGACTGAAAAAGGCTTAGTAGGCGTGGAAAAATGTGTCATCTATCTCACCTGAGTTCATGCGACCTCTGGAGCAATTGGTAGCCGAGCCACACAGCACAGTGTGTGGACTCAAGTCCGCCACAAGAGGAATGGGCGCGGGAGTGCCCAGAAGCGTCCTCAGTGCGTCTGCATCCAAAGCATCATGAGGTGGGAGATATGATGGACATATTGTGATGTTAAAAGATGCTAAAAATTTCACAGCAGCTGCTTGTAGGGCCGTGGTAAGAGGGACAGGAGACGAGTGGCATCTGTCATCAATGAAAACAGCTACTCCACCTTTAGCCTTGACCAGTAAAATCGTCCTTTCTGCAGGGGTGGTAACCCTAAAATGCAGATGTGTCGGTGACGTTAACAGAGATTTCTTTAGGGCTGATTCCATTCTGATTATATAACGACGGAACATAAGTAAGCATTCTGCAGCGCATGCGAACAACAGCTGAGCTACAGAAATAAAGAGTGCAGTGGTAAGCCAAAACTTTATGACCGCAGCCCACCGCGACGTTGAATACCTCCAGGTGGGGTTGCGGGCTCGTGACCGCTAACAAGAGTATGTAACAGGAGGAGACACGGACGGGGATTCACCTGAGCGAAGATACGTGTTGCAAATGGGGAAATCCACTGAGATAAGAGACTTTAACAAAGAACAGATTGTTATTGCGGAGGGCCTGTAAACGAGTATCTCGAAAGCGGCGAAGCTGGTCAAATATTCACGTGCTACTGTCGTGAGCATATACTGAAAGAAGTAAGACAGTGAAACTATCATTAGGCTCTAAATAGTTGGACGTCCACGTCTCCTCACGGAACGTAGGGTTCTGCGGCTTGTCTGCTTTGTAAAATAGGATAGACGGTGATCTGTTGCATCTCCGCCGAAAGAGCACAATGCCGGTGTACGCACAAGCGTTTCGGAGCACACCGTTCATCGTACATTGTTGAACATGGAACTCCGCAGCAGACCATCCGTACGTGTTCATATATGAACCCATCGTCAGTTAAGATTGCAGTGGGCATGGGGCCATCGGGATTCCAAGTGTCTGCTATTCGGGTGGACTACATATTTGCTACATAGGTTGATGGTTCTCTCCACTAACGCCGTCATCGAGATGAACGGCGTCTCGAAACGTGCAGCGCGCCACGGCCGCAGGCTAACTGGAGAAGTATTATGCTATGGGAGACATTCTGCTGCGCTTGCATGGGACCTTTGGTAGTAATCGAAGACACGCTGACAGCTGCGAACCATCTGAACCCCTTCACGCTTGATATCTTCCCCGACGGCGATGTTATCTTTCAGCAGTATAATTGTCCGTGTCTCGAAGCCAGAACCATGCTACAGTGGTTTGAGGAGCATTATAGTGAACTCACGTTGTTGTCTCGGTGACTAAATTCCCGTGATGTAAATCCCATGGAACCCATTAGGGTCGCTATCGGGCTCCATCACCGCTTAAGCCAGGGCTTAACAACTGGCCGGTTTTGAGCGCGAGTACTCGCGTCTGCTCAGGCACCTGCTCGCGAGCAGGACAAGGTCGCGGAGTAGGGTGGGAGGGGAGGGAGGGGAAATGCGCGAGCACGTTTGAATGTGATCTCGCGTTCTTAGCAGATTTAACTAGCCATCTGAATGCTTTGAACATTTTACTACAAGGTAAAGATCTGCTAATTACTCATTTCATAGATCGAATACGAGCTTTTAAAAAGAAATTGACACTTTCGGTGAGTCAGCTGGAAACAGGAAACCTAGCTCATTTTCCTAAATTATCATCCATGCAAGATGTTCACAAAGACTGTGAACGTTATTCACATAGTTTAGTTGATCAGCGCTTTCCAGATCTGACAGCACTAGACAGTGATTTTGATCTGTTCTCTCCATATTCAGAGAATATGTAAGAGATTCGTCCTGAGCTGCAGCAGGAAATTATTGACCTGCAGTGTGACAGAGAATACATAGACAAATATCAGAACAAGAAAAACATTTTGGAATTCTACAGACACTTCCCTCAGGACAGATTTCCTCGTTTGCACAAACTGGCGGCTACAATAATATCAATGTTCGGTTCCACGTATGTTTGTGAACAACTGTTCTCTGCAATGAAATGTAACAAGACGCGCTGAGAAACGCATTGTCTGATCGAAATTTAAACTGCACGCTGCGCCTAAAATGCACAAGAACAATTACTCCGAACATAGACGCAGTTGTAAAGGGCAAAAAGTACAAGATAACCGAGAATCCCACACTTCAGTGACACCTTTTATTTTGTAACAGTTCACAAATTAATGCGAATGTAGAGGCATACACTAAGCTAATAAAATTATGTGGCATGTGTACATTCTCCTTTATTTGTTTCATTTGTTGCAGTAATAATTCGTGAGTGATATCCCTGCAGGTGGCCGCGGATTTACATTGACTGGCGGCAGCTGTTGTATGCCCCACGTGACTTTCCCCACTCTCCACTCTGGTCCGGTAGTGGGGGTAGCGTGCTCGCGCTGCTCCGTGCTCGCACCTTGCTGCTCACAGCTTGCTCCGCGAGCACGTATGTTGTGAAGCCCTGGCTTAAGCAGATGAGCGGCCCGTTATTTACGCGAATTGCATGACCTATGCGTAGATGCCACATGCCTCCACAAACGTACCAACAAACTGTCGAATCTTTGACATGCAGAATCAGTGATGTATTTAGTTCCACAGACGGACAAACAAGGTATTACGCTGGGGGTCATAACATTTAGGCTCATCAGTGTACACTTACCTTTTCGAGTTCACCAACTCGTCAGCCCTTGACCGCTCGCGTCGCTAATGCCATTATTTGTCCCCGGTAAAGATATTTCAGATGAGCAATGCAGTGTAGCATCGTATTTTTGTTGTTGTGGATGATGGAACGAGAGGGTGTGAATCCTGGTGCTAGTACGTGGTCTACCTCTCTCGCATATCAACGGGAGATGCCGAGCTCGAAGTCCCTATGTGACGTACAGTTGTAAAAAATGTCACATGCTCTCAGTCAATGAATCGAGAGGTTTTGAATGCAATCTGTGTCTTTAGAGTAAAGTCTAGTGATCATGAATTGAGCGCTATCAACTCTCTTCCCCTTACAGGCAGTACCTTAGCAGTGAGAATTGCTTCCGCCGTCAGCATTCGAATTGGCTAGCTCCAAAACAAGTGCCACTCCTACAAGCGCGAATTAGCATCATGATTTGTGGTGGTGGGTAATGATTTTTATCGTGCAAGAATAGATTAACTGGAAGAACATTATAGTACTACTTTATTTCCATTTTACCTTAGAAAAGTGGAAAGTCAGGTACTCAACAGAACCAATAGTCTCAAAACCCATTCACGGTCGTCCTAAGTACTCAGTCATTTTACAAACACCGTCTAATAACTACTTTTGCTACTATGACTGCGATTTTCTTTGGAAATGTAATACTATCGAAAACATATCCATAAAACCTGTAATTAGAAGTAGGCTGCCCAAACTATGGGTCCTATTCTGAACCAGCGCAAGAGCAACAAACCACGCATGCTTAATTCACTGTCATGGCTACAGTCTCAGTTAAATTTCGTTCATCAGGAATCCGCCATGTCAACATTATCAAGCTTGACTATAAGGCGTTTCACGTATCAGTCCGAGAGTTCAGATACATTACTGATCGAAGTTGCAGTGTCGTTTAGAAACTGAACTCCCATTTGGGAGGACCGTTGTTGAAATCCCTATTTGGCGACTCAGATTTTGGATTTTATTAAATCACTTAAGGTATGAGCCGGCCGTGGTGGCTGAGCGGTTCTAGGCGCTTCAGTCTGGAACCGCGCGACCGCTACGGTCGCACGTTCGAATCGTGCCTCGGGCATGGATGTGTGTGATGTCCTTAGGTCAGTTAGGTTTAAGTAGTTCAAGTTCTAGGGGAATCACTTCATCGCTGTCTCGGAGATGCTGTGTCTCATCGGTCGTGCGTCAACTATAACACAACATTCAAACTCACGTAAATCTTCATGACCTGCAGCAGTAATCGATCTGACAACTGCGCCAGACACTTGTTTTATATATGCGTTGGCGACCGCAGTTCCGTGCTCTACCTGTTTACATTTCTTTGAATTTGAATACGCATGTCTATACCAGTTTCTTTGGCGTTTCATTGTAGGTAGGCTCTCTATGAAATTTGATAACAGACCACCAGTCAGTCTGGAGGGTCATGGCAGGAGTCGTTGGGTAACGAGACGTGGTCTGTGGACCATGAGAACGGAGTGGAAAGGAAAGACGTCAACCTCCGCTGAAAGCCGGCAACACGGGAGCATCTGTCCGTCGACGGCCGCTCCAGCCGCGCCTGGCAACCCCACGTGACTCTCTTCCAATGCTCCCTACTGGTCGCACAGACTTGGGCGGGAAACTATTTCACTGGAAAAAACAACGTGACAACTGCACCTAACACATAGACTACATCTGTTGGTACAACAGTGCTATAAGTGAAAATTTTAACTAGAAGAAATGTAAAACGACCATACAAAAAATCCTATTACCCCTACATTGTCGGCGGACTGGACACTGGAAATAAAACAGCGATTCATGAATTCTTCTAGAAAATACTTCAGCAAGATATACTTAATGAAATTACGATATTCGGATATTCGTGCTATCGACCTCTACTGAAAAGGACAGAAAAATACGAAAAGTAAGCAGTAGGCCTATTTCTGCAGCAACAGAACGTCCTGGGTCGCTCTGACTGCTACAGCCTTACAGAAGCGATGCTCAGGCCCTGCGCGAGTACGTGTTGTTCTTTCTGTTTCACTGTCCCTGTCACTATATATTGATAAAACAAGTATCATACTAGACTAATTTCGGACCACTCTATTCAATCGCCGTCGAAAAATTGGGCTTTAAAAATAATTCTGTTTGTAACGGGAAACAGACAGACCCTTTCCGTCGGCACTGAGCGTCGCATGAAAGATGTGATGAGCAGTATTTGTTTGGACTGACTTCAGCTAACCATTGCTGATGACTCTGAGACAGGACACACAGTATACAGTGTATTTGAAAGTCAATGCGACGTACGCCCAGGCCTGATAGATCACATCACGGGCAACGGCTTTTTTTAGAGACAAAACATTTGCTGACGTTTTGCGGTGACGACGGGCGTCATTTTTTCTTTCTTTTGAATTCACTGGTCCTGGGATGGCAAGATTTTACCGAACTAGCAGGGTCTACGAACAAGATGTGCATCAGCATACTAACAATCCCAGAAAATTCATAGTGAGATTTTAAGTAATAAAACCTTAGAAACGAGTGTCTGTAAGCAGAGAAAGATATTTAAGAAGCTCAGCCCACAGACCTTCACGATGAGCAGATGGCTGGCTTTCAGGTAAGATACATTGTATACGAGCAGTCCAGGGTGTGTATGTCCTGACACGTCTCAGGACCACAACCAGTTATTATAGACACGAAATGTATTCGCAGTTCCGAATACAAACAACCATCAGCTGTGTAGGAGAATGACGACAGTGGAAATTTGTGCCGGACCGGGAATCGGAACCATATTTCCCCCTCTATGAGAGCGGTCGCCTTAAACGCTTTGGTTATCCGTGCACAACGCACGGCCAGACCCAAGCTTCTGTATGTCGTCGTTCCTGTGTCACAACCTGCACTCGTACACACATTACGTAATTCGCATAGGGGGAGGACATTTCAATTGAAAGTCGCTGTCTGGTATCGGTGGACAAATCCGATATTGCATGCATGCGTGTCCGAAGGAATGCTACATTGTTCTTCTTAACAACACAGGCACTGCAATGTGGTACTTATTAAAGATGCCTAACGTAGTCGGGAAGCGTCAGTGAACGTTTTGTCTGGAACAAGAGTTGTTCCGCATTAATTGATTCATCACCCCTAAAGGTTTGTCACAATGACTTTGAAACACCCTGTTTACAGGGTGCCCTCCTAAGAGGAGTAGTAACTCAAATCACGTCAAACAAATGAATTATTTTACAGACAATACCAAGTGTGTATTTGGGCTGTCCCAGTAGGAATGTTTAGTATTCAGGGATATGACAGGAATGATCATTAAAGCTAAACAGCCTAGTAAACATGAATGAAACAAATCTCTTCTACTCGAAGCTCTTGGCTTTCCATATTCTCTGAGGTGGTAATATGGACCAAACCAAGGAAAGTATGACCATTAAACATCGACTCTAAAGTGCATGCCTTAACAGATAACGAGCAATTGTTCATAGTCGCTACCATGAAACACACCTCTTCCACGGAACAAGTGGCCTATGTTTAGTAGGCTTTTTTGTTTCCAAGAATCATTCGTGTCATATCCTAGAGTACTGACCATGCCTTCTGGGACACCCTATGTATGTAGTATGTTTCAAAGTCTTTGCAACAGATATCAAAGGGTGGTCGATCACATCATGGGGAACAACTTATTTTTGAAGCAAAATGTACGCTGATACTTCCCCCTTACACTAGGCATTGTCTAAGTCTGGTTATGCAACCGAAAGGTGGCAAAGCACAGGCACATCGCGGCGTTTGTACGCAGTGAGTGTTTCCTAACATCCAGTTACCTGCTCAACGTCACAGGTGGTAGGTCGAACAAAACTGACGTTCCTGATACGCTTCTGAAGTACTTTTCTTCGGTTAGAGACACTTGTTCTCACGGTTTTCTTGTTGAAAATAACGATCAGTATCCTGGCGGAGATAGGATGCTGCATATCTGGTTAAGACTGTGGTGTCATTGCAATCGATACCATCGGAAGCGGCGCCCGGCGATAGCTGATCTCATATAGCGAGAACACCGCGGACGTCTTTAGTGCTCGCGACCGCCGATTCTGGCCTCCACCGGCTGCCAACGTGAGAGACTTCTGAGAAATGAGCAAAAAACAGCCCTGCGGCAGGTAAGGTTGAGTTCAGCTGGTCGTGGGCTGGAGCAGACGACTTCACGTCTGGCTTTGCAGACTGTGCGTTTTGTGTTGATGTATTTCTCTGTGAACCATGGACTTTAACTTGAACTTTACTTCAGGACTGACTCACGTTAAGATACATTCACCGACTATTGGTATGAATTCATTATTTTTCTCTGTTCAGATCTCTGACTGCGACAGTTCACTGTTCCACTTCTCCTAGCCACCTGTCTTGCCGTCTATGCAGAAACTTCAACGTCGCGATTTAAAAGGTAAGTAATTTGCTCTATTAACACTACCGATTGCAACTATAATTTGACCACAGTTGTAGCGAACACATTCTTATGAATTAAAATTTTTTACCTGATGATGTGGCTTCTAGGCTACGAAACCGGTTAAATAAATTATTTACAAGAGCAGCCACACGGTTACTATTCAAGATGTCTTCCTATGTTGGCATCTCACGGCGGGACACCACAGGGAGAATCTGTTAGTTCGGTGAAATCTAGTAGTATCGCGGCTGGTGACTACCAAAGGACGCCTAACGGTCGCTGGGAAGAATCAGTGAAATTCTTGTCTCTAACAAGAGCTGTTCCCCATGACGCGATCTACCAAACTAAGACGTTTATCGCAATCACACTGAATCACCTAAAACATGTACTGTACATATTGCGGAAATGGAATGTGTTATTTTGTGGTAAGTTCCTATGGGACCAAACTGCTGAGGTCATCAGTCCCTAGGCTTACATACTACTTAAGCTAACTTAAACTGACTTACACTAAGGACAATACACACACCCATGCCCGAGGGAGGACTCAAGCCTCCGACGCGGGAAGCCGCGCGAACCGTGGCAAGGTGCCATGGATCACGCGGCTACCAAGCGCGGTGAAAGTGCTATTCAAAAATGTTCAAATGTGTGTGAAATCTTATGGGACTTAACTGCTAAGGTCATCAGTCCCTAAGCTTACATACTAATTATCCTAAGGACAAACACACACACACTCATGCCCGAGGGAGGACTCGAACCTCCGCCGGGACCAGCCGCACAATCCTTGACTGCAGCCCCTCAGACCGCTTGGCTAACCCCGCGCGGTAAACTGCTATTGACGTGCCGTTTTCACAGAATGGATTATTAGTCAGGAGCTCATTTTTTTAGCCAGTCAACAGATCGTAGTAATACTTAGGACGTGTATTTTTATGCAAACATACACTTTTTTTTAAAATGGAACAGTGTCTATTGGCATTAACAAACAACAATAAACAAAAGAGGCGTAAACTAGAATGCAAGTACTGTTTGTTGTTATTTCTAGTGCGAATCGTTTACGAGATATCGTATTTTGGAAGGCTCCCACTCCGACACTTGTTTGTGCAATTCAACTTTCGTAGTTGCTAAGTACGAAAATGTTATATTTGCTTACAGAGTGCTTGTTTGTTCCTTGAGTGCATTGCTACTTGCTACTCAGTTGGTGTGTGACACCCACGCAATAGGTCGTGAGTGGACGATGGGCCTTACCAATGCAGAAAACAGGCTCATGGTGTATAGAGAGTGTAGAAAGAATGCAGTTCATTCTTGTACGATGTATGCAGCAAGATATCCCGTAGAAGTCAACCATCTCCGCAATTATTTATCAACCTCTTCAACTAGTGACGTGTAAGCGGTAGTGTAACTACTGGATAACGTAACGTAAGGAAACAAGTGACGAAGGCAGAGGAGGAAATTAATGTTCTTGCTGCTGTTGCAGTTCATTCGCACCTTATTTCCCGCGCAGTCGCATGAGAAAGTGGCATGTGTCAGGCAACTGACCTACGCATACTGCATCGACATAGGTTTCTCGCCGGCCGGAGTGGCCAAGCGGTTCTAGGCGCTACAGTCTGGAACCGCGCGGAGCTGCATGGAAACGATTATGAGAATTTCCTTAACTTCCGTACAGGCGCATTAAGACCGGATAACCCAGATGTCTCATGTATCTTGTTAGGTGATGAAGCCACATTTAGCAGTCATGGTCAGGTAACCCGAAACATGCATCGTCGGAACGACAGTGACCATAGGGTGTAAACGTGTGCCGTGTGATAGTGAACCCTCAGCTCATAGGCCTGTTTTTCATAGGCGGAACACTGAACGCGCACATGTATCGCAGCCTCCTAACAGACCATCTTCCACAGATGCTAGAAGACGTTCCTCTGCAGACTAGGAGGAATCTGAGTTACCAACATGATGGCTACAGCCCATAGTGCACGAAGTACTACAACATGTCTTCACGAATTGTTTCCTAAACGTTGGATTGGACACAGAGGACCTGTACCTTGGCCGTCACGTTCCCAGGAGTTGACGCCTGTAGATTTTTTTCTGCGGGAAAAGCTGAAATACATTGTGCACAAGGACATACCAGCTACAAGTGCAACAACGTATTACTACAGCCTATTCGGATATCTCTGCTGAAATGCTATCACGTGTGCGGCCGTCGTTGCATACCAGAGAGGAAGCATTTATTGCCACTGTCGGTGGTGGATTTGAACACAACTTTCGAGGATCAGTTGTCTTGTTATTGGTCAGAATCCACATAAACAGTGAATGGACCTTCTTGTTCTTTAGTGTGTGCTATCAGGGTTGTCGGTGCAAGAACTTTTCAAAACACAATACCTGGTATACGACTCGCACTAGAATCCTGCAACAAATATCACTGACATTCTAATTGACCGTACTTTAAGTCTGTAAATATCAATAGGAATTGTTCCATTTAAAAATACGTATGATTGCGGAAAAAGTACTTTCTGAGTATTATTACAATCTGTTGATTGGCTAACAACACGAGCTTCTGACTACCAATCCATTCAGTGAAAACCACACATCAGTAGCATTTTCCATTTCTGCAATATGTGCGGTACAAGTTTCAGTTGATTCACTCTGAGTACAAATGTTGTACTCGCACTATTAAAATGCGCAGGAAAGCTATAAAATAATCTTTTAAGTAGTCTAAATTTCATAACCCCCCTCCCCCCTTAACATCCCACGGATGGTCGCAGTACCGGAACCTGTTTCCCTACGAATTCAAAACTGGTTCAAATGACTCTGAGCACTATGGGACTTAACATCTATGGTCATCAGTCCCCTATAACTTAGAACTACTTAAACCTAACTAACCTAAGGACATCACACAACGCCCAGTCATCACGAGGCGGAGAAAATCCCTGACCCCGCCGGGAATCGAACCCGGGAACCCGGGCGCGGGAAGCGAGAACGCTACCGCACGACCACGAGCTGCGGACGCTCTACGAATTAAGCATTATATATGGGATGCTATATGCACATATACAGAAGGCGGCAGTATCGCGTGCACAATGTATAAAATGGAAATCCACTGGCAGAACTGTCATTTGTACTCGTGTGAAAGGGTTTCACTTGATTATGGTGATGGGAATTAACAGGTCTTGAATGCAGAATGGTAGTTGGAGCTGGACGCATGGGACATTGTCTTTCGGCAATCGTTAGGCAATTCAGTATTCCGAGATCCAAAGTAAGAGAGTGGTGACGATACCAAATCTGAGGCATTACCTCCTACCACGGAGAACGCAGGGGACGACATCCTTCAGTTAACGACCTCGAGCAGCAGCGTTTTCGCAGAGTTTTCAGCACTAACAGTTAAGCTAGACACGCTACACAGAGTGAAATTGCCTCAGAAATCAATGTCGGTCGTACTACGAACGTATCTGTTAGGAGAGTGTGGCGAAATTTGGCGTTTATGGGCTATGGCACCAGACGAGTGTCTTTGCGAAGAGAACGGAATCGCCTGCAGCACCTCTCCTGGTTTCGTGGCTATGTCGGTTGGACCGTAGGTGGCTGTAAAAACGTGGCCTGGTCACATGAGTCCCGATTTCAGTTGGCCAAAGCTGATGGTGGGGTCCGGGTATGGTGCAAACCCCACGAAGCCATGGGCAAAGTTGTCAACAAGGCGCTGCGCAATCTGGTGCTATCTCCATAGTGGTGTGAGCAGCGTTTATATAGTGTGGATTGGTCCAACTGAACCGATCATTGACTGGAAACGGTCATGTTCGGCTGTTTGGAGACCATTTGCAGCCACTCATGGACTTCATGTTCCCGAACAAAGTTGTAATGTCGCCGAGTCACACTTGTTCGCGATTTGTTTCAAGAGCATTCGATTCGAGCCAATGAGATGGCTAGAAAGATCGTGCGACGTGAGTCCCATCGAACATTTGTGGGACATAATCGAGAGATCAGTTGTGCACAAGATATTACAGAAGCAACACTTCGGCAATTATGGACGGCTATAGAGACAGCATGGCTCGATATGTGTATGCATATGGCATATTTTGACTGGCACTCCACTTTCGAGGATTTCGGCCAACTGGTGAAAGTCTTTATTTGACGCCATTCCGCCGGCTTGCGTTTCGATGGTTATGAACACATCATCTAATCTACGGCCCGGCCAGGAACCGAACTCGGACCCCTCGCATGGAATTCAACCACGCTGACCACGTAGCTACTGAGGCGGATATTGTTTCACTTCTCTGATTCTGCAACGAGAGCTTCGTTCATTGTATCCATTATCTTCAACGACGCGATGATGTTCTATGAGCGAAGGAAAGCAACTAGGAACTTCTCAAATAAAATCACAATATTTATGATGTCTCCAATCATGGAATGTCCCTACGCAAACGACGAGTTTGTCTCACTGTTATTAATCGTGATTTTATTGTGAGACACATTATAGCCGCTACTGTACGGGTAAAAATTGAACGGTTTAAAGCAAAGAGTGTTATAGATGGATACGAGACATTCCGAAGGATAATACTGATCCGAACATACAACCGCAGCACAAATGTGCTGTCTCAGAAAATTCAGCCGGATTTCTCTCCACGTCATATTTATGTGTGCAGTTCGTGTCCTCTCTTTTTATAAATATAAGGAGCGATTAAAAAGTTGCCTTTTGAGGGATTTTCTGGAGCGTATATGCAACTGAAGCGACTCCGATGCGGGAGTATAAGAACAGAGATGTAGGGAAGGGGTTATTGTGGCATTCGTGTCTTTCCGACATACGTGCTGTACATGCGACAATGTGAACTATGGAGACGTCATTACCAAATGCATCGAGACAGGATGCCGAAGGACCAACACAAGCAGACATCCAGAGGAGAATGAAGAACGTGTATGTGGCAGCATGTCTGTCTAACGCCACAGTTGTTGAACGGTGCGCCAAGGGGCGCTGCTGCTTCGTGCTGCTCGTCCCCATATCACAAATGTCGTAACGCTGCAGTAACGCCAACTCAAGTGGGAGACACTAGAGCACGAGTCCTATAGGCCTGATCTCTCCCCATGCGTTTACCGCGCCATCGGCCACATAAAAATGGCCTTGAAGACTCGATGATTAGTGTCGGACGAGGGTGTGCTGGAGGCAATCATGGACGTGTTGATGCAGCAGGACATGGTGTTTTACAAAACATGGTGTTTTACAAACCTAGCGCTTCAGTGGGGCGATTATCTCGGTGTCCACGGCGAATGTGCCTGCTTGCCGATTCTGGACTAACGGCCTTCGAACGGAAACATTTTGGTGCCACTTCTAATTCTGAACAGACCTATTAACGTTAGTCTCTAGAAATTTCGTCTATACATTTCAAGATAATTTAGAACCTATCTAGTTAATGAAACGTAAAAGTTACCTGTTACTTTAAAAGGTTCAAATGGTTCAAATGGCTCTGAGCACTATGGGACTTAACATCTGTGGTCATCAGTCCCCTAGAACTTAGAACTACTTAAACCTAACTAACCTAAGGATATCACACACATCCATGCCCGAGGCAGGATTCGAACCTGCGACCGTAGCTGTCACGTGGTTCCGGACTGAGCGCCTAGAACCGCTCGGCCGCCGCGGCCGGCTACTTTGAAAGGAACAAGTAATCACAGAGTTAGAGGTACTTATCACATTCACTCACTTATTACATTCACTCAATACATAAGTTAAGCACCGAACATGCACATAAGGATCTGAATTCCTTTCTTGTGCGCAACACAACGTGGCATCGGCTCGACAATTGTCTGAAGTAGTGGTGGAGACAACTGAAACGATGAATCCTGCAAGGCTGTCGATAAATCAATAAGAGTACGAGACGGTGGAGATCTCTTCTGAACAGGACGTTACAAGGCATCCCGGATATGCTCAATAATGTTCATGCATGGTGAGTTTAGCGGGCAGCGGAAGTGTTTAAACTCAGAAGAGTGTTTCTAGAGCCACTCTGTAGCAATTCTGGACGTGTGGGTTGTCACATGGTCCTGCTCGAATTGCCCAAGTCTGTCGGAATGCACAATGGATATGAATGGATGCAGAAAATCAGACAGCATGCTTACGTGAGGGTCACCTGTTAGAGTCGTGAGATTGTCTCTATATACGTACACGTCCGTCCGCTCGATAAAATTTGAAACGAGACTCGACCGACCAGGCAACAAGTTTCCAGTCATCAACAGTTCAGTGTCAGTGTTGACGGGCCAAGGCGAGACGTAAAGCGTTGTGTCGTGCAGTCATCAAGGATTGACGTGTGGGCCTTCGGGTCCGAAAGCCCATATCGATGATATTTCGTTGAATGGTTTGCACACTGACCCTTGTTGATGGCCCAGCGTTGAAACCTGAAGCAATTTTCGCAAGTGTTGGACTTCTGTCATGTTGAACGATTCTCTTCAGTCGTCGTTGGTCCCGTTCTGGCAGTATCTTTTTCCGGCGGCAGTGATGTCGGAGATTTGTTGTTTTACCGGAAATGGTCTTACGGAAAAGTCCCCACTTCATCGTTACCTCGGAGATGCTGTGTCCCATCGCCCATGCGCCTACTATAGCGCGACTGTCAAACTCAGTTAAATCTTGATAACCTGTCACTGTAGTAGCAGTAACCGATCTAAGAACTGCACCAGATACTTTTATTCTTGTATAAGCGTTACCGACAGCAGCGGAGTTCAAATGGTTCAAATGGCTCTGAGCACTATGGGACTCAACTGCTGAGGTCATTAGTCCCCTAGAACTTAGAACTAGTTAAAGCTAACTAACCTAAGTACATCACACACATCCATGCCCGAGGCAGGATTCGAACGTGCGACCGTAGCGGTCTCGCGGTTCCAGACTGCAGCGCCTAGAAACGCACGGCCACTTCGGCCGGCAGCAGCGGAGTATTCTGCCTGTTTACATATCTCTGTATTTGAATAAGCAGTTTCTTTGGCGCTTCAGTGTACAACGTTACCACCACTGGAATACCACTGAGTCCCTTATTACTACCAGGCGAACATTCTTGACCAATAACTGTAAAACCATTCACATTCTCTGCGTCCATACGTCGCGGAAAGATGTAACTATCCAGTAAACACCAGATTTCGAAATTTCTACTTAAGACAAAGCAACCTAAAGCGACCTTCACACATGCAATAATATTGTCAAACCATCAATATACTGACGGTCTGAAGCCGCGTATTGACGCACTGTCAGTTCTTGAAATATCGACGAGAAGTATTGATGGCTTAAAAAATGTCTCGTATTGTCAATACGTACTTTACGTTTGAGGTCGAGAATTGGCGGTTTGTCAGTATTCGTCATTCATATATTGGCAATGCTGCATGAACCAGCGAACAGCGCTATTGTGCACTGATTACGTTTTAGGCATATTTGTGCTAATCTTTGCTCAGATTCAATGCTTCGAGAAACCTATTGACACAAAATAGTTTTAATGGAATTATGCAAACATTACTACTACTACTACTACTACTACTACGTGATCAGGCCCAGTGGACCGCACGCATCTACAAGTTTCCTCCGCCACTGTATTCTGTCCATTGCTGCTATCCGCCATCCGTTCACATCTATTGACACTTGGATTAAATCTTCATCGAGTCCATCCCTCCAACGTTTCTTGGGTCTCCCTGGCGGTCTCTTTCCTGTAGGTGTGAAATCCAGGAGCTTCCGAAGCCATCTGTGATCCTCCATCCGGGCCACATGGCTGGCCCACTGCATTCGTTTGGCTTTGACAGTTCCTGCTATGTTGGCCTCCTGGTATATATAAGATCTTCCGAAGTACTTTTCTCTCAACATCAAGAAGCTTATGAAGTGTCTCACAGCCATATTGAACAACAGGCTGGATCAGGGTTTTGTACAGTCGAATCTTGAACTGTCTGGAGAGATATTTGGACCGAAGCAGTTGTGCTAGGCTGTGGTAAGATCGGTTTTCTGCTTGTATTCTGGCATCAATCTTTGGATCACATGACGAGTTCTCAGTGAAAAGTGCCCCTAGGTATTTGAATTCTTGCACTGTCTTGTAGGAATGATCCCCAACCTGCAGTGATGATCAACAGTCTGACAATGACCACGCGTCATAACGAGGTACTCTGTCTTGGCTTTGTTTACGTTTAGCCAAAATTTGCTCGCAGCCTGCTTTAGTGCCTTGGTCATTCGCTACAACTCCTCTTCCGACCTAGATAGTAAACAGATGTCGTCTGCATAGGCTAAGTATGCCAGTCTCTTTCCTTATGCAAACATGGTCCATCTAATACTTTAGAGTAGTCAATGGAAACTATACTATTACTTCCTTCATTAATGAGAAGAAGTTTAATAGTTCGTTGAATTACACAACAGTGCTGAAAAAAACTTGTACTTAGAAAATTACGTCATACAGTGGCTACTAAGTGGTCTATTTGTTAGCATCACCATATTATCACAAAATGTAACATAAAAGTCATGTTAATTACCTGACTGAATAATTGCAGAATAGGTTATAACACTTCAATTTTCAATAACTATTTTCTAATTGTGTTTGCTGATATTACAGCACTAAGCTACGAGCATTCGACTGACTCTTCCGTAGCCAGAAATCTCATTTACACCTAATCTCTCGTCAGCTGCTATTGCCCCTCTGATTAATTTATTTTCCTTCTCTGTTTTATACTTTTTCAACATTAATAATGTGTTGTAAGTTGGAGGACTCATCCTAATCCTGAAATCTTTCAGGTCAGTGTTCATGATTTTAATCAGTAATATACAAGTCACTTCTTTGTTCTGCCTTTTTGGACCCACTTTTTCGTTTTTTTTCTGTCGTTTACCAGCTGTAGCTATCCTGAATGTGGCACACACTTTTTTGGGTATTTGACTTATTAAGCTTTTGAGATCGCATTGTCAGCTAGCAATGTTGGCAAAATTATTGAAGGTGTGACAGTCACTTCAGTATATTGAAGGTTCGACAAACTAGTTTTGTCAATAAATAATTAATGTGTATAGACCCCTTAAATCGCTCACCGTGTCATGTGTTTACATTCGTAGAACATTCATCAAACTGATTGAAAACTGTATACATATACATCAAAGACACAGGTGCACGTCATAGAAGAGGTGATGACAATGTAATTTACAAAATTACTGATAGTCGAACAAGTCTTCAAAAGAATACATCTCAAATATTACGGTAACGTATCACCTGTCAAAATACGAGGGCGTGCCAAAAGAAATTTCTCCGAATTTCTTATGTGAAAACTACTCAGGTAAAGGTTCCAGGAAAAACGGTTACGAAATACTCCTACACATGTGAAGTCATTGAAAACTCTATTAATAAAAGAATTTACTTCATTTTACATTCAGGACGATATCTCAAAATTATTTTCTAGGCGTCGGTCACTGTTTATGAAGGTAGGAGTACAGCACAACTTCCTAATGGAAAGTAGTATGGAAGTGGCTAACTCCAAGAGCAAACTTCCACTTGCTCGCCAAATACTGACTGCCTCGTCTCGTGCTGTCCTGGTGGCTGAGATGTCCCAACGTCATCAGGTGGCGCCATAACACCGTGATGGTATCGCACTGGTTGTGCTCCAAGAGGGAACTTAAAATATACCGGAAGTTCTGGCACAGCCTGCATACTCCCAGTATTTACTTAATGAACAGTAAATTCTTATGTCTTTGGAATTAAAACTGGAAATAAAATACACTCATGATGGGCGTATTTCTGGTCTTGTAATCTTTCTAGGTAGAGGAAGAACCTTCGGATGTGCAACGCATGAAAATAATGACTACGAAAAGAAGAAACCATCTTAACAGCTGCAGTCCACAGCAAAGAGCAAATCTGCAATTCTAGCACACGACGCAGTGTGAACTTTTGGGAACATAATTCTTTCGAGACAAATCATCTTGGAAATATACCACAAAGGTCTTACTTCGGTATATTATGTATTCTTGCCAGTTTAATGTTAGGAACGGTTTCTTTTTTCTCTTATGAAAATCAACTGAACTTTTTTATTGACCGTATTATTTTCCTTTAGAAATTTGGCCTTTCTGCCAGGATAACTGTGCACAATAGCAATTTGTGATTTAAGGAATTCGTTGCGTTGCAGTTTTGATCCAAGCACCAAAAATACATACGACCAGTAAAAAAGTATAGCTTACTTGGAACAGAATCAGTTTTGCTTATGTAAGATAGTGAAGGTGTTGCAATCCTGTGACAGGGCGTATGGGTGGTGCCGCATACGCAGATGATAAAGGGGCTTAGCTTGGGCGGACCTCGATAACCATTCTATGTAGCTGTAAACGTCGGCCTCGTGTTTTCACGTCAGGTGTAATAAAAAGTATGTGCAAAGAGCGAGCAGTCTTCTGCAGTTGAGCGAACACACTGTAGTCCGTACTAAGAGCTCCTTTTCACAAAAAAAAAAGAGACATGCAATTCAAAAATAACGATAACATCATAGTAAGTAGGAGATTTCGCAATTCCGATTTTCCCCTAGTAAATATGCCATTTGTCATACAACAAACGAAAGCTTTCATGTACCGCCATGAAAAGGCCTTGCATAATATGATGTTATTACGGATTCCAGTCAGAAGACTGGTTTGATGGAGCTCTCCATGCTATTCTATCCTGCGCAAGCCTCTTCATCTCCGAACAACCACTGCAACTTACATCGTTTTGAATCAGCTTACTGTATTCATCTTTTGGTCTTACTCTAGAATTTTTACCCCCAACACTTCTCTACAGTACTAAATTGGTGATCCCTTGATGTCTCAGAATGTGTCCTACCGACGGATCCTTTCTTCTAGCCAGGTGCCTATACCATTCAGTACCTCCTCATTAGTTATGTGATCCACCCATCTAATCTTCAGCAGTCTACTGTTGCACCACAATTCACAAGTTTGTATTCTCTTCATGTCTAAACTGTTTATGGCCCATGTTTCACTTTCATGCATAGTTACACCCCATACAAATACTTTCAGAAAAGGCTTCCCTACACTTAAATCGATATTCTACGTTAACAAATTTCTTTTCTTCAGAAACGCTTTTCTTGCCAGTGTAGGTCTACATTTTATATCCCTTCTACTTACGAAAAATTCTTAAAAAGCCACAAAATGCGGTTGTGGTATGAGAAGAACTTCACTTATAAATAAGTAGCCTACTTATTCCATTGTGGAGTCCTAAACAACCTATTCACATGCTATAGAATCGTTGACGTAGAATTTTCCGAAACAGGGCGTGTCAAAGCTTAAAGGTGAAAGGATCCTGAACTGAGTATAGTGAGCTAAATAACCAATGGTAGTCACTGAATATTTCATGCGGACAGGTTCTGAATAAGTGATAGGTGTGAAGCAAAGTGAAGAGCCCGGAAAGCCGAACGTATACACGGAGAAAAGCTTAGCAAAAGGCGTCGGGCTAGGTGGAAGAAATTTATGGCCCACGGTGGTACCTTACGAAAAAAGTTATATTTGAAACCACAGCGATGTAGCGAAAGTTCTCGAAAAAGAATTGTTCACGCAATGGGATTTGACAACATGGTGTTGCATCGTGCAGAAGAAAATTCATTAATAAGCAACTTTTTCTTGCAATACTCATTTCGACTTATACAATGTGGTACGTATGGGTGGAGCACAATCCACGCCTGTATCACAAACGACGCGAGCAAGCAATCGATACAAGTGATTTTGGACCAAGAGTTCAATTCTGTCAACGGATTACGTTGTAATGCATGCACTGCGGCTGGCGATCAGCTCTTTAAACAGCTGTGAGGAGCTCATGTAGGTGCTATCAAGTGCGATTTATTGATGTTAGTAAAAAACTAAATATTAATTTTCGCTGCATATCTCAAAGTATTCTTTCGTTCTTAACTGGGCGACATCGACAGATGTTAAGGTCATTTCGGGACTACATAACGGGGGGTTATAAGGCCGTTCTGGTTTAAAGTATATGTAAACGATCGATTGAATATCGTTGGAAGCTCCTTGGAGCTTTTCGCTGACGATGCTGCTACCTATAAGGAGGTTGCCAACACCAGAAGACTGTAGCGAAACGCAGGAACCTCTGTTAAGGATCGATGATTGGGGCAGAAACCAGCAGCGCAATCTGAATGAAAATATTAATGTAATGTACGCTGCACAAAAAAGACGAAGGCATTCACTACTATTCGATTACACTATTAACAATAAATCAGTGCAAACAGTAACAACCGTAAAGTACCTAGGAGTAATCATCTGGAGCGACCTAAAGTGGAATGACCACATAAATTATAGGAAAAGCAAGACTGAAGTTCATTGGAAGAACCTTCAGAAGTTTACTTCATCTACGGAAGAAGTGGCCTACAAAACACATGTACGACCGATTCCTTCGTATTTGTCACCAGTCTGAGACCCTTACCAAGTCAGATTAATGGAAGAGCTGGCGAAGGTTCAATGAAGAGCGGTGCGTTGCTTCATGCGATCGTTTAGTAGGCGTGAAAATATTGCGGAGATTCTCAACAAACTACAATGGAAAACACTGCAGCCGGCCGTTGTGGCCGAGCGGTTCTAGACGCTTCATTCCGGAACCGCGCTGCTGCTACGGTCGCAGGTTCGAATCCTGCCTCGGGCATGGCTGTGTGTGATGTCCTTAGGTTAGTTAGGTTTAAGTAGTTCTAAGTTCTAGGGGACTGATGACCTCCGATGTTAAGTCCCATAGTTCTCAGAGCCATTTGAACCTTTTTTTTTTAATGAAAACACTGCAAAAGAGGTTGTGCATCACGAAGTTGTTTACTTTTTGTAGTTCTAATAGCGTTGGTTTGGAGAAGAGTCAGACGATATATTACATCCTTTTACATCCATCTCGTGAAATAACCAAAACGAGATATTTAAAAAGTTGCCGAGAGCCGTTCTCCTCATGTACCATTTGCGAATGGAACAAGGAAAAGGGTGTGAAGAACAGTAGTAAGCTTACCAGAAGCACCATCCAGCACACACCGTATGGTGGTTTTCCGAGTACAAATGTGAAAATATAGATATTTATGCAAACGCCATGCGATGAAGCCAGGAACTTCATTGTATTCTTGAAGGGTCCTCGGGTACCACCAGTGCTAACACGTGGCACTACTCCCTCACAAGTTTACCCAGAATACCGTTGTTTTCGTACTGGTGCGGTCACTTTCACATTGTTTGACGAGGGACACTTGATCATTGGTTTCAGCGCACTGCTCTGAGCATTTACCAATTAGCCACGTGCATGTGCTTAGGTAGTCTGAGAAAAGCTTTTGACTGTAATCGTCAACGGTACAGGTTGAGACCGTGCATCGTGCACTGGCCACGAGATAGATCGCAGTGCTTGTGAGCTGTGGACAAAGCACCACCCTAGTAGCGATGTCAAAATTATGCGAACGGTCGATAAAATTTTCGATAAATCGTGTGACTGATATCGATGTGTGTGAATTCCTAAGGGACCAGACTCCTGAGGTCATCGATCCCTTGACTTACACACTACTTAAACTAACTTATGCTAAGAACAACACACACACCCATGCCCGAGGGAGGACACAAACCTTCGGCGGGAGGGGCCGCGCAATCCGTGACATGGCCCCTCTAACCGCGCAGCCACTCCGCGCGGTACTCAGATCGATGGTGAAAATGTATAAAGAAGAGATAATCCGATATTTTCGATTTATCTTACTTTAGATCAGAGATTGCGATACTGAAAAAAGTTGTCAGTTATCGCATATAAAATTGATATTATTTAAATTAGTTACATGGGTGATTTGCCACTGTTTATTTATGTATGACTTTTCCTAATAAAATTGTTTAACTTTTACTACACTACTGGCCATTAAAATTGCTACACCAAGAAGAAATGCAGGTGATAAACGGGTATTCATTGGACAAATATGTTATACTACAACTAACATTTGATTACATTTTCACGCAATTTGGGTGCATAGATCCAGAGAAATCAGTACCCAGAGCAACCACCTCTTACCGTAATAACGGCCTTGAAACGCCTGGGCATTGAGTCAAAAAGAGCTTTGATAGCGTGTACAGGTACAGCTGCTCATGCAGCTTCAACACGATACCACAGTTTATCAAGAGTAGTGACTGGCGTTTTGTGACAAGCCAGTTGCTCGGCCACCATTGACCAGACGTTTTCAATTGGTGAGCGATCTGGAGAATGTGCTGGCCAGGGCAGCAGTGGAACATTTTCTGTATCCAGAAAGGCCCGTACAGGACCTGCAACATACGGTCGTGCATTATCCTGCTGAAATGTAGGGTTTCGCAGGGATCGAATGAAGGGTAGAACGCTGGCCGGAGTGGCCGTGCGGTTCTAGGCCCTTCAGTCTGGGACCGCGTGACCGCTACTGTCGCAGGTTTGAATCCTTCCTCGGGCATGGATGTGTCATTAGGTTAGTTAGGTTTAAGTAGTTCTAAGTTCTAGAGGACTGATGACCACAGATGTTAAGTCCCATAGTGCTCAGAGCCATTTGAAGGGTAGAGCCACGGGTCGTAACACATCTGAAATGTAACGTCCACTGTCCAGAGTGCTGTGAATGCGAACAAGAGGCGACCGAGACGTGTAAGCAATGACACCCCATAACATCACGCCGGGTGATACGCCAGTATGGCGATGACGAATACACGCTTCCAATGTGTGTTCACCGCGATGTCGCCAAATACGGATGCGACCATCATGATGCTGTAAACAGAACCTGCATTCATCCGAAAAAATGACTTTTTGCCGTGCGTGGACCCAGGTTCGTCGTGGAGTACACCATCGCAGGCGCTCCTGGCTGTGATGCAGCGTCAAGGGTAGCCGCATCCATGGTCTCCGAGCTGATAGTCCATGCTGCTGCAAACGTCGTCGAACTGTTCGTGCAGATGGTTGTTGCCTGGCAAACGTCCCCATCTGTTGACTCAGGGATCGAGACGTGGCTGCACGATCCGTTACAGCCATGCGGATAAGATGCCTGTCATCTCGACTGCTAGCGATACGAGGCCACTGGGATCCAGCACGGCGTTCCGTATTACCCTCCTGAACCCACCGATTCCATATTCTGCTAACAGTAATTGGATTTCGACCAACACGAGCAGAAATGTCACGATACGATAAACCGCAATCGCGATAGGCTACAATCTGACCTTTATTAAAGTCGGAAACGTGATGGTACGCATTTCTCCTCCTTACACGAGGCATCACAACAACGTTTCACCCGGCAACGCCGGTCAACTGCTGTTTGTGTATGAGAAATCGGTTTTAAACTTTTCTCATGTCAGCACGTTGTAGGTGTAGCCACCGGCGCCAACCTGTGTGAATGCCCTGAAAAGCTAATCATTTGCATATCACAGCATCTTCTTCCTGTCGGTCAAATTTCACGTCTGTAGCACGTCATCTTCGTGGTGTAGCTATTTTAACGGGCAGTAGTGTATTAAAGAAAATTTGTGAGTGGTTAATAATACTGAAATCTATGTTACTCCAGATGTACGATGGAAAAAAGATCCTCTAGATTGAACATATTATTTGGAAACCGCAACATTAATATTTCTTTGGTAGTTATGTTTTGTATATTAGTCTATGTTGGATGAAAGGAATGACGTTCAAACGTAATGTCAACTTAAAAAGTATTATCAAAACGTTCTAAATTCAAGTATTATACTATTTCTTAAAAGTATGTGTGATTACACCAAAAATCAGGAAACAGTCATTCCATAACACTGAGAAACATTGTTCTTCCGACAGCCCCGTTTTGTGTGTTGTAGAAGCAAGGAATACATTATTTTTGAGCATATATAGTGATTGACACTAATGAGTGAAATACGATCATTTCCAATATTTTGATACCGTCCAACAAGAAAAGAGCTTTGATGAGAGAGCTCAACAAAGTCTGTTTCTTTTTTAAGTGGTGGTTTTGCAAGCCTTCGAACGTAGCCTCTCAGCAGGGACAGAATTCACGCCACTGTAGCTCTGATTGCTAAAACACGATGTCGGGCAGATATACTTGAGATTTTCCCATATCTATGAAGTATGCGCTCCGTGAGTGAGAGTTACAAGTATTGACAAATATATGGATATTTCTGCTGTATCAAGGTTCGCAGTACAGGACAAAGGTGCTCCTTTTTCTTGGTTGTATTCATTGCAAGCGGCTTGTGTTTTGGGATTATATCTAGAGAATCTCTTGTCTAAGGTTTCAAAATTTTGGCGCAAATGTTACACTTTGAATTAGTTCTACGTTCTTCAGCAAATTCTTCACACTTCCCTTGCAAAATTTATCCCTCAATACAATAGCTCAATAACTCACTATCTAAGGAATCAACGAAAGATGCTGTATGTCACGTCAGGAACTGCAAACTCAAACTGAAGCAGACTCAGAAGACCACAAAAATTCACTGAACAGCCAGACTGAACAAATGGACTAATGTGAATGGCTTCAGACATGTGGGGGAGTTACCCATGTATGGGTTCAAATAGAAAGCGGTTTTATTCGCTGGACAGTTTCAAATACATGGGAATAAATCGAGATATTCACCATTTATATAAAATGAGAGCCATGAATATGTGTGGGTTATGTGAAATATCTAGAATGCCAAAAAGGAGGTTCATATGCTGGGCGCATTTCGTTACAAATAATTAAGTATTTACCATACAGATGAGCTACTGTTTCTCATATGATATGAGATACTTGTAATACTTAATTAGTCTCTGTTTTATTAATTTTGGTTCACAAGATGCGTGTAACAGAATGATGATTTACATTTCATACTAAGTAAAAGTAAATTATGTAAGTAGGCTGTTTAGGTTTTTATATTGGTAACGCCACGTAGCGCACTGTATGAAAATCACTGGCTGTGCTGTGTGCAATCTGTGGCTGGGCGGCATTGTTGTAATATTCGCTATTGTAGTGTTGGGCTGTTGGCTGTTAACAGCACGTAGCGTTGCGCAGTTGGAGGTGAGCCGCCAGCAGTGGTCGATGTGGGGACAGAGATGGCGGAATTTTTGAGCGGACGATCTGGACGTGTGTCCATCAGAAAGAGTAAATTTGTAATATTGGATATCATGGACTGATATATATATATATATATATATATATATATATATATATATATATATATATATATAATCACTTTTGAACACTATTAAAGTAAATACATTGTTTGTTCTCTATCAAAATCTTTCATTTGCTAACTATTCCTATCAGTAATTAGTGCCTTCAGTAGTTTGAATTTTTATTTAGCTGGCAGTGGTGACGCTCGCTGTATTGCAGTAGTTCGAGTAACGAAGATTTTTGTGAGGTAAGTGATTTGTGAAACGTATAGGTTAATGTGTCAGGGCCATTCTTTTGTAGAGATTTTTGAAAGTCAGGTTGCATTGCGCTAAAAATGTTGTGTGTCAGTTTAGTGTTGATCAGAATAAGCAAAGAGAGTAATGTCTGAGTACGTTCAGTTTTGCTCAGCTGTTTGAAAATCAAATAATGTAAGAGTTTTATCAGCACAGTAATTCATTACACGGTGGCGCTGATGCACTGCTTTCGTCTTCACTGTCATTTCTCAGTTTACTTTGGAGCCTAGTATTAAGTTTTTCACACGCCATTATTGTCACAATATTTCACACGATAACACAGAAGGGCACAATTTGAAGAGCAAAATAAGAAAACACATTAATATAGCATTGAAAATAATATCTAGTTAATTGCAAGCGCAGCTGCGAAATACTTGGTGCAAATCTACATGCATGCCAGAACTGTTTTACTGTACAAAAATGAAAAACTACAACTACAAGGGAAATTCTCTCTATAATTACGCGCTAGCAATAAACAATAGCTACACTAATTACACAAACTACAAGAAAAAATCAGAAGATTCCAGTGAGGTATTCTCGGCTAAGGGTCGACATATGAAACGTCCCCCTTAGAAAAATTATTGAATTACTGTGCTGATAAACCTCTTACGTTATTTGATTTTCAAACAGCTGAGCAAAACTGAACGTACTCAGACATTACTCTCTTTGCTTATTCTGATCAACACTAAACTGACACACAACATTTTTAGCGCAACGCAATCTGACTTTCAAAAATCCCTACAAAAGAATGGCCCTGACTAACATTAACCTATACCTTTCACAAATCACTTACCTCACAAAAATCTTCGTTACTCGAACTACTGCAATACAGCGAGCGCCACTACTGCCAGCTAAATAAAAGATTCAAACTACTGAAGGCACTAACTACTGATGTGCATAGTTAGCAAATGAAAGATTTTGATAGAGAACAAACAATGTATTTACCTTAATAGTATTCAAAAGTGATAATATATCAGTCCATGATATCCAATATTACGAATTTACTCTTTCTGATGGACACACGTCCAGATCGTCCGCTCTCAAAATTCGGCCATCTCTCTCCCACATCCACCACTGCTGGCGGCTCACCTCCAACTGGCGCTGTTAACAGCCAACAGCCCAACACTACAATAGCGAATATTACAACAATGCCACCCAGCCACAGACTGCACACAGCACAGCCAGTGATTTTCATACAATGCGCTACGTGGCGTTACCAATATAAAAACTTAAACAGCCTACTTGCAACATCTTAAGAAGGATAATTAGAAGAACCTATCCTCAGTAAAGGTACCCAGAAATCGTTACTGCAGTCAAATATACTATTCTTATAATAAAAAAAACACCTACTTAGATACTTTAAGTAGCTGGAGATAAAAACCGGATAAAGTGCACAACAGTGAAGCATGTCAGTTGGGTGTTGGGTGGTGGAGGGGGGCGGGGAGGGGGGAGGGGGTTCGCGAGCCGAGCTCAGCTATTGGCAAACGTACTGAGAGCCACGTAAATCTACATATTTCGCAAGTCAGCTTTACGGCGTGTGAAGGAGGGTACTTTATGTACCTCTGCCACCTCCGCCTATTCCTACTCTGTTTGCGAATGTTTCGCGGGAAGAACGCTTGTTGGTAAGCTTCTGTGTGAGATCATATGTTTCTGATTTTACCTTCACGGTTCTTTCTCGATATATACATAGGAGGAAGCAACACGTTGGCTGACTCTTCTAGGAATGTATGCTCTGGAAACTTCAACAGTAAAACTCACCGCAATGCAGAGTGCCGCTCTTGTTTTTGTCTGCCACTGTATTTGGCTGAGCACCTCGGTCACACTTCCGCAATATCTGGGCGCTGCTCTCCACTGCGTTCTGAGTCGCGTGGACGAAAAGAACGGGATGGGTTTCACAGTTTGTTGTTTCCGGAAACAATGTTGACTAATACAGAGAAGATTTTTCGGTCTCCATAAATGTAGTAATTCACGAGCATAAAACATATTTAAAAATTCTAGGAAAGAATGACGTCAGAGATTGAGGCCTATTGTTTTTTCTCCTTCTTGACGACCCTCTTCAAAATGGAAATGACTTGCACTCCCTTCCCATTATGAGAAAGCCTTCGTTCCTCCGGCTAATTGCGGTGCACTACGGCTAAAAGAGGAGGAGGTTCTTCGGGTACTGTGTGTAGGATCATATTTGTATCCCGTTTGGTCCAGTCGCTTTTCATGTGATGAACGATTTTCAATTCTGTAGTCACTTATTTCGATATCAGTCATTTAGACGTTCACAACAAATTTAAGGAAGAACCGCACTACGATCATCTCAGTGAACCAGTTTTGGAAAAGAAGCTCATTGTTTCGGCTTTCTCTCTGTCATACTCCGTTTCGCTGAAACTGTGGGCACAGAGTGTCTGGACAGATGACTGAACGTTTACTGTTTTAACATACAACCAAAACTTGCTACGACTTACCGTCAAGTTGGTAGATAGAATTTTACTTTTGAATTTTTTCAACGCTTTTCACATGGCTCCGGTTACGCTAATTTGGGATCGTTCAGTTGTCTGTGATGCTTTGGCAGCCTTTAAATTTGCGCCGATGGTCTCTTTTCTTCCGTAATAGCTTTCTACACTGAAGAGCCAAAGAAACTGGTACACCCGTCTAGTGTAGGGCCCCCGCGAGCACGTAAAAGTGCCGCATCACGACGTGGCATGGACTCGACTAATGTCTGAAGTAGTGCTGGATGAAATTGACACCATGAATCCTGCGGGGCTGTCCATAAATCCATAAGAGTACGAGGGGGTGGAGACCTCTTTCGAACAGCACGTTGCAAAGTATCCCAGATATGCTCAATAGTGTTCACATCTGGGGTGTCTGGTGGCCACAAGAAGTGTTTAAGTTCAGAAGAGTGTTCCTGGAGCCGTTCTGTACCAATTGTGGACGTGTGGGGTGTCGCTTCGTCCTGCTGGAATTGTCCATGTCCGTCGGAAGGCACAACGGACATGAATGGATGCAGGAGATCAGACAGGATGCTTGCGTATGTGTCACCTGTTAGAGCCGTAGCTAGACTCCAACTTCACAAGCCCCACACTATTACAGAGCCTCCTCTAGCTTGAACAGTCCCCTGCTGACATGCAAAGTCCATGGATTCATGAGATTGTCACCATACTCATATACGTCCATGGGCTCGATAAAATTTGAAACGAGGCTTGTCCGACCAAGCAACATGTTTCCAATCGTCAACAGTCCAATGTCGGTATTGATGTGTCCAGGAGAGGCGTAAGATTTTGTGTCGTGAAGTCATTAAGGGTACACGAGTGGGCCTTCGGTTCCGAAAGCCCATATCGATGATTTTTCGTTGAATAGTTCGCATGCTAACACTTGTTGACAGCCCAGCATTGAAATCTGCAGCAATTTGCGCTAGGGTTGCACTTTTGTTATGTTGAACGATTCTCTTCAGTCGTCGTTGATCCAGTTCTTGCAGGATCTTTTTCCGGCCACATCGATGCTGGAGATTTGATGTTTTACCGGATTCCTGATATTCACAGTACGTTCGTGAAACGTTCGTACAGGAAAATTCACACTTCATCGCTGCTTCGGAGCTGCTGTGTCCCATCGCTCGTCCGCCGACTGTAACATCACTTTCAAACTCACTTAAATCTTGATAACATGCCATTGCAGGAGCAATAACCTATCTAACAACTGCGCCGGTCTCTTGTTGTCTTATATAGGTGTTGCCGACCGCTTGCCGTATTCTATCTGTTTACATATTTCTGTATTTGAATTCGCACGCCTATACCAGTTTCTTAGGCGCTTCAGTGTAAAATTGCTGTAGAAACACCGCGTGTCTTTCTCATTCCTCACAACGTTGCTTAGCATATACCTGTCTAAGGTCCACTGTACAGTACTATTGAACTTTTTTCGTTAGTACTCAACTTTGTCATTTCTGGAGATAAAATTTTAATATTGACTACTTAGGCAGTCTGTTTACTCAAAAATGGCTCTGAGCACTATGGGACTTAAGTTCTGAGGTCATCAGTCCCCTAGAACTTAGAACTACTTAAACCTAACTAACCTATGGACATCACACACATCCATGCCAGAGGCAGGATTTTAACCTGCGACCGTAACAGCAGCGCGGTTCCGGACTGAAGCGCCCAGAACCGCTCGGTCACAGCGGTCGGCCTATAGCAGGTCAACTGAAATCTCCACCTAATGCTACAACATAAACAGGGGATGTACGTGAAATCATGTCCGAGTTTTCGCTCATATGTTCCGCCAGTAGTGCTCCTGAGGCCAGGGTTTTACAAAATGTATACGATGACAAAGTCTGAACCACCTTAAGCAATTATCTTCACCCAAATTATTTCAGATTGGGAATTTGTGAAACTCAATAGATATCATCGTACTTTTTTACTGCTATAAATGCACGATCACCACCGGCGTTCAGTCTGTGTGTGTGCTAAACATTCCAGGTTGCATACTGATTTCTGGAGTACTTTCATAGACGTAATCAAATTGGTTAATAGCGACATTGCTTTTCCTGTTAGCTGGACGTGGAACCTTGTACAACTCCGCATTAAAAGACGTCCTACGGTGCTGCTAGCCCTGGTGTTTGATAATAGTGTTCCGGTGCGATATAGGCCTATGGTTGCTGTTGGAGTTCTGCTAACGGCGGTACTACCAGCCTAGTCTTGGAGGACAGCAACTGTTTTGGGCAGCGCATGCTCCGTGCACGTTACGGAGGCCTACGTATGACGAAGAATTGCAGCCTTGGCATCAGTTTTCAGAAGTACTCAGCAGTAGCAGCGCTCTCCTGAATGTGGGGGACAGATGGATCGTTTACATATCGAATCATGTTGGTTTTATGATCTACTAGCAAACCTGAGGACTGGTTCAAATGGTTCAAATGGCTCTGAGCACTATGGGACTCAACTGCTGAGGTCATTAGTCCCCTAGAACTTAGAACTAGTTAAACCTAACTAACCTAAGGACATCACAAACATCCATGCCCGAGGCAGGATTCGAACCTGCGACCGTAGCGGTCTTGCGGTTCCAGACTGCAGCGCCTTTAACCGCACGGCCACTTCGGCCGGCCCTGAGGACTCTATCAAGAATTATTACGCCGGGAGAGCCTACAAAGTAACAACATAGTGTAATAGTAAAACCACTGGCTTCACATTCTGACTTTACTCTTCCAGCAAAACCTGTGTATTTTCCATAAACTTCTCCTTTCATGCGTTGTAAGACATTTCAGTGGGAGAAAAGGAAGGGTGCAGTTTTCAGCTAAACTTAACTGTTCATCTTGAAAGATGTTCTCAACTGTCGTTGTAGCACGTAACGAAATCGGATCTGCTTTATCTAGTAACTTCGAAATCTGTGTTAATACCTCTGAAGAATAGTAGGACTTAAGCTGTATCAGAGATGTCTGTAGATGGGTCCAGGGGTGCTGAGTTTCAAGCAGACTTTCATGTCTTGCCTTGTAACTGATTAAATGAATATCAAGCAAAATTTTCAACTTGACGCGACAGTCTTTACTGTTGGAGTAACTATGTTACATTGTTTGGTTTTGTCAGGAAACACTGCCGGCCGAAGTGGCCGTGCGGTTAAAGGCGCTGCAGTCTGGAACCGCAAGACCGCTACGGTCGCAGGTTCGAATCCTGCCTCGGGCATGGCTGTTTGTGATGTCCTTAGGTTAGTTAGGTTTAACTAGTTCTAAGTTCTAGGGGACTAGTGACCTCTGCAGTTGAGTCCCATAGTGCTCAGAGCCAGGAAACACTTTTTCGCTTACAGTAAAAACGTATCTCTGTATATGGTTACCGTCAATGAAAGGCTTGCCATGTTTGTCATTTCACTGGTAATCTGTAAATTCACTTTCGTATAAGATTCAATTTCCAAAATATTATTCATAAAAATATTTTGATGGAAGCAAAATCCACGTTTCAGTTCTTAGAGTTTACTTCCACGTGCTTCTCTTTGAATTTATCAAACTGTGCGCCATGCTTGTTTTCGTAGTGGTGACGAATATTACACTCCTTAAGAATGCCAATAACTTCGTTACAGATACCGCACATTACTGAGTTGCCTTTCTTTATAACGAAATATTTCACATGCCACGCTGTACTGAAGATATGTCACTTAGTAATAATTTTTCGTTTTGTAGTTGTCCGCCTCCGTAGCGTAGCGGTAGCGTTACCACCTACCACGCAGGGGGCCCGGGTTCGATTGCCGGCAGGGGACTGAGTGCTGTGTGTCTTTCATCATCATTGACTGGCAAGTCGCCGATGTGCCGTCACCTGAAAAGGGCTTGCAATACGGCGGCCGAACTCCCCCGAATGGGGCCTCCCGGCCAACAATGCTGTACGATTTTTTTTTTTTTTTGTAGTTTCAACCGATATGTTGCACGAGTATTCAAAAGAAAGAGAACTTGGAACAACAAAACAGTAAACGCAGCCAGGAAGTCACAGTCGGGTGCTGCCAGGTGGCATGTCTGTTATTTATTATCGATAAGGCATGCATCTAGCGGCCTCTCTTATAGTGAAACAAGCCGGAAGAATCGGTCGCTACTTTAAAGAAACTGTCGCTCAAGCGCCAGCCGGATTAAATCCCTTCGTGGGCGGGATGCGGTCAGTGGGCCGTATTTTGGAGACCCCTGCCATACATCAACAGTTCTAAAGGTAGTCAGTTGGCAATGAATTCATTGATAGGCCCGCGGGCCGTATTTTGGAGACCCCTGCCATCCATCAACAGGACTAAAGGTAGTCAGTGGACAACGAATTCACTGACAGGCAGTGCGACCATTAGCAGTAGCCTGTTCCGTTTTGCTAATTGTTGGTGCGCACCCATTGCAGACTGACAGAGTGTGGAACTCTTTTCACTAATTTTCTCTGTTTTTGAGTATAGATAGAGTTCCACACGACGACATCTTGACAGCAGCTTTGACGGACTAACATCCGCTCGCAGTAAAAGCGAACCTTAGCCATACCCGTCGTGGTATGACATGGCAGCGTTACCCGTAGCAGCTGCAGACACTAGTATACAGGTTGTTGGGAAATTCCCGTTACAAACCTCTAGGACTTGTAGAGGGGAGTGAGTATTTAATGCCGGCCGGTGTGGCCGTGCGGTTCAAGGCGCTTCAGTCTGGAACCGCGTGACCGCTTCGGTCGCAGGTTCGAATCCTGCCTCGGGCATGGATGTGTGTTATGCCCTTAGGTTAGTTAGGTTTAAGTAGTTCTAAGTTCTAGGGGACTGATGATCACAGATGTTAAGTCCCATAGTGCGCAGAGCCATTTGAACCATTTGAGTATTTAATATTTTGTATAGGAACTCATGTCCGCTACCGTACCGTTTCTGTTCTACGACGGTTTCAGTTCATATGCTTGACCCATCTACTTCTGCATGAGGAAATGAATTAGGAGTGACGCAGTGTGATTCAAAAATGGCTCCAAGCACTATGGGACTTAACATCTGAGGTCATCAGTCCCCTAGAACTTAGAACTACTTAAACCTAACTAACCTAAGGACATCACACACATCCATGCCCGAGGCAGGATTCGAACCCGCGACCGTAGCGGTCGCGCAGTTCCAGACTGAAGCGCCTACAACCGCTCGGCCACACCGGCCGTCGCAGTGTAATTATTAGGTAACAATTCGAAAGGAAACATAACGAAATGGGTATTTATCACTTACGCATTTTTTTTGTATCAAAACTTAAACATTACGTGTTTATGTTATTCGAAAACAAAAACGAACTTAACATACTTTACATACAGGAAAGTGCTGATGCATAACAACAGCAGCTTGATGTGGCGACCACCAACGCTGTTACAGAACATAGTACCTTCGCAGCATGTTCTGGCACACTATGTCCATACGAACTTGTGCCTCTTCAGTTTCGAGTGCAGCGGACAGAACTCGTGCCACCAGATCTTCCTCTGTCTCTACAGGAGTCTCTTCAGTTAAACTTTGCGTACGACCCCAAAAATAGTAGTTCAAGTGAGTTAAATCCGGCGATCGCGGCGGCTACGCGAATGGACCACCTCGGCCAATCCATCTTTCACCACATCATCTGTTGAGATGTGTCCGAACCGCACGTGAGAAGTGAGTTGTTGCACCATCATGCTGAAACTGCATTTCCTGACGGATGTTCAGTGGCACAGCTTCAAGAACCGGTCCAATATGTTAAGTACGGAGATTGAGTGGAAAGAGGTATTGTCCAATCACATGACCATCCAGAATACCTGCCCACACATTAATATCAAACTGGTGCTCATATTCCTGAACATCTGTGGCACGAGGGTTTTCGTCTGCCCAGACATGTCTATTTCTCGGATTCAGAACATAGTCCTTAGTGAACTTATGTTCATCTGTGAATAGAAATCGACATGAAAACAGGAGTGACTCGATGCAGCGGTGCAGGAACCACGTGCAGTACGCAACGCGTTGTGGAAAATCGCCTGGACCCATAGCGTGCTCCCTTTTTAAGTGGTACGGATGCAAATGTTGCTCATGCTGAACGTCCCACACTATACTGTGACTAAGATCCAATGCACGCTCAATTTTTTCGAGTAGTCGTTGACGAGTTGTCTTCAGCGCGACGCAGTACATCTTCTTCAAATTCGTGAATGCGGGATTGCCGTGCAGTTCATCACAAAAATCCTGCCTCCTCACAGTGAAGGTACCTGTTTGCCGGAGCCGCTGCGTAGCTTCAGCAAAAAGTTTGTACAGTAACGCGCTACGTTCGCGTTACAGCCTACTACCAGCTCTTCCGTTATCTGGAGCTTCACCATACACAAGGAGCATGTCTGTCTATTCCCGAAAAAGTGTACCGAACCATGTTTACTGTATCGGAGACGCACAGGCATTGAATAGGTCTCGCAGCAAGACACACGTTAAGCGATATCTGGTGACCGTGTGACGTAGTACACGTCATCCTGTCTGCAATACTGCATACTACGACAAGCAACTCAGTCTTTTCTCTTTCCCACAGCTGATGTGGACGAGGTACACACTTGAAGGGAAACCGTCGTAGAACGGAAGCGCTGCGTTTCCGGACATGGATTCTTATTCAAAATATTATGTACCCACTCTTCTCTACAAGGTCTGGAAGTCTGTAACGGGTATTTCCGAACAAACTGTACTTGTGTGGTAATGTTTTGTATTGGCGACAGCGAAAGTGACTTGGAGCGGCCGTTCGGAGGAGCCGGTGATTGTGTCGTGTGCGTGCGCAGTCTTGGAGTATACAGGCAGGCCGCCCCCTTGAAGGTGAACAACCTTGGCCTTGCGAGGACAGAGGTGGTCAGTGGGCAGGTAGCCGGGGTGGGGTCGCAAGAGCGGTCCACCCTTGTTTGCGCCCGCCTCGTTTAGCAGCAGAACAAGTCACTGCTGCGTTAAGCGGCTTCTTAGATGTCACTCCAGCTAATCCTCCTTATCCGTTCCTCTTACAACAGCCTCTCCAGCTTTGCCTGGTTCCAGCGGGTCAGAGAGGAAGTGGAGTTGGTAGGAGGAAGTGATTCCCGTTGAGTCTCTCTTCTGGACGACCACGGTCCTGTGCATACACCGTCTAATGTTGATACGGTATAAAAAGAGATGGCAAATATTAATAAACATTAGCAAACATCTCTTTATATTCAATATACATTTCGGAACTCTCTACTCCTTAATGTTCTACGAAAACTTGCTGTCTATAGTTATCATAAGGGTACAATCTGTCGAAGTGATGTAGAGTTTTCATGTATAAGTAATGGACACAGTATCACTTTGCTGTGTCGTTCACTACGTTACCCTTAAACTAAAAAAACTTTATAAAAGCTACTAGTTCTATTTACACTGTCATCACGACTAACTATTGGTACACAAAATGAACTGCTCGTGCATTTCTCTTTAAATAAAAAGTACTCGATTCCAATCATCCATTCTGACTTTTTCGGGCACGCCTGCAACATAACGCTTGAAAGGAAAGTAGATATGAGGGCGTGTTGAAAAGTAACGTCCCAGAATTTTTTATGAGAAAACCTCTAAAGAATTTAAAGAAACAGACATTATTAACATTCTACATCTGTATTCTTCATGTCTACAAATTATTTCTCAACATAGTCACCCTGGAGACGAAGACATTTGTTACACTAGAAACCAGTTTAGTGATACCGTCATTGTAGAATTTTTGACTTTGTAGACAGAGCCACAGTTTCATCTCTGCTTGTGCCGCTTCATCACTACCTAAGTGTTTTTTAAGGTTTGGAAACAAATGAAACTCGTATTTGGCCAGGTCGGGACCGTATGGAGGATAATCGATGGCAGTTAACTCAAGGCTGCTGATTGTTGCAGACGTCGCAGCTCTCGAGTGTGGTCGGGCAATATACTGTTGAAGGAGAGTGCTCCTCGTGTGGACGAATTCTTCGAATTCGTGCTTTCAGTTTCCTGAGGGTCTCGCACTACCTTGCAGAGATTGTGGTGGTGTCTTTACTAATTAATTCCAAATGCGCCACACCGTGAACATCCCTGAGCATGGTAAGCATGACTTCACCTTCTGATAGCGTGGTCTTAAGTATTTTTGGTGTCGTTGATACTTTATGGTGGAACTCCATTGATGTTCCCTAATTCTGGGGGTCAAAATGGTGGACCCAGCTTTCTTCACCTCTCACAAAAAACCTTCACGCTTAGAACACTAAATTGCAGTGATGAGAAGGTAGAATACACTGAGATGACAAAAGTCATGCGGTACCTTCTAATATCGTGACGGACCTCCTTGCGCCCAGCGTAATGCAGTAATTTGCCGTGGAATGGACTCAACAAACCGCTGAAAATCTCCTGCGGAAATATTATGCTATGCTGCCTCTACAGCTATCCATAATTGTGCAAATGTTGCCGGTGCAGGAGTTTGTGCAAGAGCTGACGTCTCGATTATGTCCCTTAAACGTTCGATGGGATTTATGTCTGCCGATGTGGGTGGTGAAATCATCCACTTGAATTGTCCTCAGCGTTCTTAAAACCATTCTGGACAACTGTGGCCCGGTGACAGCATAGTGTTCACAAAAAGAGCCATCGTTGTTTGGGAACATGAGGTCCATGAATAGTGGCCAATGGTCTCCAAGTAGCCGAACGTAGACATTTCGAGTCAATGATCCGTTCAGTTGGACCGGAGGACCCAGTGCATTCCATGTAAACGCAACTCACACCATAATGGAGCCACCACCAGCTTGCACAGTGCCCTGTTGATAACCTGCGTTCATGGCTTCGTGGGCTCTGCGTGACACTTGAACCCTACGATCAGCTCTTACGAACTAAAATCGGGACTCATCTGACCAGGCCACTTTTTTCAGTCGTGTTGCATGCAACCGATACAGTCACGAACCCAGGAGAGGCGTTGCAGGTGATGTCGTGCTGTTCGCAAAGGTACTCTCGTCGGCCGTGTGCTCCATAGCCCATTAACGCAAAATTTCGCCCCAATCTCTTAACGGATACGTTCATCGAACTCCCCACATAGATTTCTGTGATTATTTCACACAATGTTTCTTGTCGGTTAGCACTGACAACTCTAAACAAACGCCACTGTTCTCTATCGTTAACAGAAGGCCGCCTGCCACTGCCCAGACCATGATGAGAAGTTACGCCTAAAATTTGGTATCCTCTACACACTATTGACGCTGTGGATCTCGGAATATTGAATTACTTCATGATTTACGAAATGGAAGATACCATGAGTTTTGGAGCTACCTTCGTACGAGCACTTTTTGTTAATGCGGGTTGCCTACAATGGGGGCAGGTATGCACTCAAGGGCAAACCTATTGTTCTCCTGTGATTGACAGGTGCTTAACTTATTGTGCTCCTTTGATTAACAGGTACTTAACCTATTGCTCTGTTAAGTAGTTTTCCATCTCACCCCCAGGCACTTATCTTATTGTCCCCCCCACCCCCTCCCCCAACCCCACTCCCCACCTTGCTGCTACAGGTACACTTTCAGTTCTGAGTTATTGGAATAGGCCATACTCCATCTCTTATCAATTTGGTTGAGTATTGAATTAAACTGACAATTAATTAACCTCTCAGGTGGGAAAGTGCCACATCCCCCTGCCACACCCCCTGGTGGGAAAGTCAGATTCCACCAGGACAATGCAACCTCTACTAACCTAAGAAAATGGCGGAAAAATAGGTAACTTTGGCTACCTCCACTGACCTAATTCATCCGATCGTCACCTCAACATGTGCGGGACATAAGTCTTTATTTTTAGTCTTTATTTAAACAATTAGAGCCAGCACTTTCATCCAGTGTGTTAACCATGAGGTCCAGAGTCCACTGACACAGTAGTGCCACCAGAGGGCGCTGTCATCCGTTCGATGACGTTATCCAAGACGGCGGACTGGGGTGGGGGAAAATGGCATTGAACTGAGTACTCGTCATGAAGTCCGGGCCTAGTACCGTTACCAGAGGGCACTGTTGTCCCTTCCGTGGCGTAATTCAAGATGACGGTCCAGTGGTGTTTAAAAAATGGTTCAAATGTCTCTAAGCACTATGGAACTTAACATTTGAGGTCATCAGTCCCCTACACTTAGAACTACTTAAACCTAAATAACCTAAGGACATCACACACACCCATAACCGAGGTAGGATTCGAACCTGCGACCACAGCAGTAGCGTGGTTCTGGACTGAAGCACTTTGAACTGCTCGGCCACAGCGGCTGGCTCTGGTGGTGGAGAGGAAGGTTCAAATGGTTCAAATGGCTCTGAGCACTATGGGACTCAACTGCTGTGGTCATAAGTCCCCTAGAACTTAGAACTACTTAAACCTAACTAACCTAAGGACAGCACACAACACCCAGCCATCACGAGGCAGAGAAAATCCCTGACCCCGCCGGGAATCGAACCCGGGAACCCGGGCGTGGGAAGCGAGAACGCTACCGCACGACCACGAGATGCGGGCGGAGAGGAAGGAAATTCAAGGGTATATTGCTTATTTATTTAAGAAAGAAACAGTTTGTGGGCGTTGGATTTCTCTTGCTCATCATTCTTTGCTGTTTGGAAACATGTAGGACTTGTAAGAAGTAATTAAATGGAGCAAACATGTTGCATAACCTAATGTTTAGGGGTGTCTTAATATAATGTCGGGCCCTTTTTTGGCACATAACCTATTGTTCTTTTAAGTGGTTTTCCGTGTCACCCCCATTTCCTTAAACTATTGTACCACCTTTGGTACCAAATTAAGTAATTAGTTACGTCCTCCCACCATTTTCTGGTACAATTTTCGTTTTTAACATTCTTTTGACACCATTACTGCGCATTCTTCCTTGTCACCCTCCCCCTTAAACTATTGTCCTGCGTTTTACATAAAAATTATGTAAATTAACCAAGTGTTCTGTACTTAACCTGCCATTCTGCTCCATGTCACCCACTCAAGCACACCCTCCCTTATCTATTGTACTGCTAACACCACGTTGATATACAAAATGTGTGCATACTAATTAAATCGATGTTTTTCACATGTATGGGCTAATTATTTTTTTCAATTGGGAGCATCTTATAGGTCTGTGAAATAGATGGAATAGAGTTCAAGCAAAAGATCGCTAATAAAAAACACATCCCACCACTCGATGCTCGCCGCTGCCGCCGCCGCCGCTGCCGTTGCCCCTGGCTCCGACCCTACTCCGGCGGCGGCCGCCACAGCATCGCTCCGGGGTTCATGGGTAGCCCTCCTTCAGGCTAGCAGTAGCAACCAGGCTGCTCGCAGCGGCCCGATTCCGCAGCGTCTGCTCCTCTGCCGTCATGTCCTCGCCGATCACGTGAGGTCCAGAACACACCCCTGTCCTCTTCGCCACAGAACCCCAACACGCACTCACACTGAGCCCATACGCGAAACGCCTCTGGGCAGCACGTGTGTTTACTGTAGCTGACGCTATACCTGTGGATTGATTTGATTTCATTTGATTGTAACAGGGAAGCTAAGGCAGCTTAGGTCTAATCCGCCACTGCCCGCACCGAAACTAAGTTTACTGTGTGGTATCACTGTCTGTGTATCTAGTAAAGCCAACCAATGACCTTAAATAGTGCAAGGAGTCCTTTTACCAGTTTTTTGTTAGACGCAATTTCTTCGGATTCTGATGTCCCAAAGATTCTGTATCTTTTACTCTCCAATACCATGCATTCGAAGATTATGTGTGATACAGTTTCTTCATCTTCATCATAGATCCTACATTTAGGGTCCTCTGTCGTTATGGCCATTATGTGTAGGTCTTTCTTGAAATTCCCATGGCCAGTCATCAGTCCAGTCATGAGTTTGATCTCTTTCCTGTTAAATCTCAGGATTACAGAGATCATTAAAAAACATGGCATGGGCATCATTACCTTACCATGTTTTTGTTGATGGACCGTGGTCCAATATCTTACGTGCTGTTTCCTTAGCCAGTTCCATGGTGATTGTCAGGTCAGGTTCTGGTCCAGTAGATGGAGTTGTTGCTCCCATCCTAGCCAGTCTGTCAGCTTGTTTATTGCCACTGATCCCTGAGTGGCCAAGGACCCTCACTAGGTATACACTATTGCTTCCCCCTAGCTCCACCAGAGCCCTGTGGCATTCTGCAACAATCTTAGATATTGTTGCAGGAGTTAGCATTGATTTCAGTAAATTGTAAGGCTTGTCGAAGCAGTTGGGAATTATTAAATAGTCGGAAGGCATTTCCCCAGCCATTGCTATATTTACCTCACTCACTATGTTAGTGTGTGATCCTGGATATCCGAATGAGGCCCAGTTTTCGCCAGTTTTAAGTCTGTGTGCCCCAGCTGCGGCCGCCATCTTAACCCACAGGTGTAGTGGAGGCATGTCCAGCATGGCTTCCATTCCAGCGGTTAGTGTGCTGCTAATTCCGCCTGTTATGGCTAAGCAGGCCCATCTCTGCACCTTAGCAAGCTCCTTAGCAGCAGCCCACAGTTCTACCTGCTTCCACCACACTACGGCCCCATAGGAAATCCTAGGTCTAACCACTGTGGTGTATATCCAGTGCATACACCTGCGGCTTAGGCCCCAGTTTTTGCCACAAGCCATTGTAATAGTCACTAGAGTTCTTTCTGCCTTGGAGCCAATTCTCTTAATGTGAGGGGTCCACATTAGCTTCTTGTCTAAGGTTACCCCTAGGTATTTCACTACCCCATTCACAGGTAGAGTTTCATCGAAGAGCCTCAGATTCCAATTTGAGTGTTGATTATGTCTCTTTGTAAATGACACCACAACAGTCTTCTTAGCATTAACACTCATATCCTGTTTAATGCACCAATTTGGCACAATGTCCAATCCACCTTGTCCCATACTTCTAACTGTATACCTGTGGATACTGACGTCACAGATCGCGCTATAGAAATCTTTTCCAGAATAGCACAGGCTGCTTTCTCCCTATCAATCCTAATGGGATGTATGAGCTGTGTCCAACCGTGCTTACCTGCCCCAGTGTGACTGACGCCTCGCCATGAAACATCCGTGTGGCATCTCACCATCTAAAAGGTTCTCAATGTTATACTGATATCACATGCCTATGTAAAATAAGAGCCAAGTCGACCTCTCGGAAATTGTATAATGTCCCAGAAATAGTTAACGGTAGCTTTTGTAGGAGCTTTTATGATGTCTCAGCTTGTCTGCATGGAAATTCTCGTCCTAACAGAACCTATTTACGCAAATAGCACAGAATAATGCCTAATGCATTCCTCCTGATGGTCTTAATGTGGCAACTCGTCCATCACGTCTTACCCATCCTACTTTCAACATGCACAAACGTTCTCACCGCTATGTAGAGACTTCTATATCCCAGCACAAAGGATGACTTAAGAATGAATGGGGGACTATGATTGGCTCTAATTGAATTTACCCACCGCTGGTGTGGAAGCACTGACCGCCTTTTTTTTCTTTTTGCAGATGAGACTTTCAGCTGCAAAAAGCTATTTTATACAGATTGCCATATTGCACCCACAATTAAACCTTGCAAAGTGCCCTACATATCGACAAATACAGAAAGACTCTTACTCAATTGCACTGTTATCAGATTGAGGACAGGAGCTTGAATGTTAGAGTGTGAAACCGATCTCTAGCCAAGCAATACCATGTCGATGTAGTAAACATTCAATTCGTATCCTGCGTCATACAAATCACCACTTTTACAACATTCGTTCTTATACTGTGAAGAGAGACAGCATAAGAATATAAACCATAGGTATACTCGCATCACTAGATATTTCCCACGAGGTCAGGCAGTCATCCAATCCCAATGCGTGGCCACAGTGTCCTCAGTGGATCGAAGTCAGTCTCAGAACTTTTGTGCAAAGACTGACTCATTTTACCCTTGGCACAAACGTGTTACTGTTTCTGCTCCAGACCTGCTTGCTTGCTCGCTTTCCTACACACATCTCCAGATTCGGTCATTACAAGAACACATCTAATTTTGCATGGTTTCTAGAATATCATACCATTTTCGCGGTAATTTTCGATATCAAACACATATCAATATCGCTTGCATAGCAGTATCGCTTTCACGATGTAGTTCTGAATATATAGACTGGAAATTATTTCTCTTGAAACCCAAAACTTTAGCTAGGTGGAGCGTGCTGTATACCATGGAGTAACTAGAAACTTATCCCATCTACAAAGACCTTTACGTGAAAAAACGCGACAAAAGAAAGATAGAGTAAACTAATATTTCCACTCGCTAATACTGATGTCGGTCAAATAACATTTTTCTTATATCTAGAGAACCAGCAAACGTTACTTCCACCTGCTAGTCACATACGCCACAATCGATGTTCTCTCAACTAAATAAAGACACGAAATGTGAAGAAGCAATCAACTGAACAATTAACATGTGCGGCAATAATTGCCCAGCGCAAACACATGTTCATATTGAATCTTCTCAAATTTCCACGCGATCACGAAATTTGTCCAACACATACTAAGTATTAGTTCGCTATTCAGCCGTCTAGAGGACTATATGGTTAAGTCATCTATATTCCTACACTCCAACATTCCTGTCCATTTGGACTTCTCCTACCATTTACAGGAAACGTGAACCATTTCCGTCACTGGCGCTGCATGCCAAGCACGCATAGACAGAATTATCCTAGTAAACTTGTCACATAAATGTTTTATCGTAGTACATACACTAAAGGTTATGATTGTGGTCTCAGTTGAATGACAATGTGGCCTCAGTTGAATGACAATGAGCAAAGTATTGGAAATACACATTACTAACAGCTGTGGCTCTGGAAATAGAAATATCGGTACTATTCTTATGACTTGACATACAGCTGGACATAGTCATTTCCTTTGTGCATGTCAGAACACAAACACATAATTTATAAGCATGATGCTGAAGGCAAACCTACCATGCACCCCCTACTACTAAGTATAATACTTCATCAACAACCGATTGATGGTGATACAGAATAATACTGACTTAAAGTCAACGATGGGTCGACATGTCTCACAAGTTTTTCTTGCAAGTGCTACCACCATGTCTTAGAAAGAGAGGTGTAATTGTCTTACAAACCGCTATATGTAAAAAAAATATGCACACAGGTATCCACATAAAAAGTTATACTGGCTTTATAAATCCGCGTACGGCATTACCTATGAATGACGTGGTTTTTGTGGTTTTTCCAGACACATACTGTGATGCTGAATACAGATGGTGATCGCCGGAGTGTATATTATCACACCAGCCGTGCGGTTACAGGTCGCCGACGGCATACCCTCGCAGTAAAATTACCGAATTTTCAAAGTGATTCGTCTAAGGAGTGTGGTACGAAATCGCTATTTGCAACCCCGTCACACCACCGTCCCTAGATATTTCTCCAGTATTTGTAACGGATTCTGTCTCGATGCAATGTCAGAGGGTCGGTGATATATCCACTGGTCTGTAGGCAATGTTTGATTGTGAAGGGTAACGAACAGTAGATTGTGTGATGATTGGGGTAGTAACAAATGTACACTAGCTTTTCAGATCTCTAGTGCTATGCTATTCGCTAGAAATGATCCGTGGGATTTGGAATAAAATCCCCCCCATAAAAGCACATACCTGCGTTAGATCCTATGGAGAAGTATTTTAATGATTACAGCTACTAGTGGATCATACTTCTTGCAATCTCATATCTCGAAATGAGCCGCCCTTCTGGAACCCATCTGATACAGTTAAATTCCAGCCTCGTTATAGGTAGCCCCTATGCATCCTGCAACTGCCCCCTCAGACTCTGCACTACCATCCCTGCAGCTTTGCGCTCGCGATCGTTCCAAAGTAAATCAGAGCTGAGTAGGGGTTGGAGGAAACTGTATCTACCACTTCCTGCAACCTGTGTAGAAAGAGGCGAAGTTGAGTTACTGCAACATAACTGTGTTTTGGTCATTCAACAGAAACGAAGCCTGCTCCTGCACCACGAGGTAGTATAAAAGACAGTAGGGGAACTGGGGGAAGGATGTAGATTTTGGTATTGCATTGTGGTGCTTCTCCAAACTACAAGCAGGTACTATAGATCCACGTTCCTCAGGGCTCATTTACGTCTATCACACCAACATTTTATCATTGTTATTCTATTCCATCCATCAGAGAAAAATTACGAACTATAAAAGCTCCACTAACTTCATCTGATAGAGAACTCAATAAGATTTTTACCACATCTCTCCCCTCCCATATATCCAAAACAAATACCGCATCCATGCTGGATAGGTGTTGATCCACTGCACAGACCAGTTTAAAGTTTCATCACTTGTACTATAAGAGGGTGACCATCTCACACAGACTATACGGTAAGGTGCAAGAGACGCTCCCTGTGACCCTGTGTCATTGTTTGAAAAAAAATTTTCCTGCTGTAACACGCTGTGTACACTGCCACGTGTTTTGTTTTTCCGCCACGGCTTCGAGGTCTGTGTCAGACATTAACACATTCTAATCCATTGCCTCTCTCAGAAAACTAGACATCGCACGGTGTAAATCATCTTGTTACTCCAGCTACCACAATACGCCAAACACACTGGATGATTTTAAATAAAAGACAGTTACAACATAAGAAAACTGGAAGAGTTTGGCGGCCTTGTGGAAAGTTTCCAAACTGCTGTCCAAAAGTGAGTGCCGGCCTCTACATTTAAATTCATCTGCCACAGTGACAGAAAAGCTGATGGCTCTGCATTCCATTTCGACTGATTCCTCACATTGCAGACAAGTATTCGATCGCTTTTACGGTGCTATCCATCCCTAGAAAGTGTTGTCCCCCTACCAAAACTCTTTCTCCAACTCAAGCAAGTGATGCCAGTCAATCATTATGTGGTAACTAACAGTGTACCAGTGGAGTGATGGGGTGGAAAAGACACCATCAAATTACTCTAATAATAAGCGTTACAGTTGATAGTGTGAACAATTTTAGCAATTTTACAGTAATTTCTATATTGGGCAATGCTGTGACAGCATGTTTCCCAATTTCAGTATCATAGCTAAACCACCCCCCCTTCTCTACTTTGCGAGTATCATTGCAAATGTAGATAGATGACTGTGCAGTACGTCCATTCATTGTTAATTGTCGAATACATACATCATCGAAGTATACTAGACAACGCTCGACATATTCCTAAGAACTTGATCATAGTGCTTAATTTACGATCTATCTCTATGCTGATGAGGGTCACAGAGCATTCTCATAGTCTTACAGTAAAATTAGAGACTGGAATACCCCTCACACTGCCATTGACCAACCCGCCCTGAAGTACCGTTACCGATTTAATCTGCCGCCAACCAGAAGGTTCAAATGGTTCAAATGGCTCTGAGCACTATGGGACTTAATATCTGTGGTCATCAGTCCCCTGGTACTTAGAACTACTTAAACCTAACTAACCTAAGGACATCACACACATCCATGCCCGAGGCAGGATTCGAACCCGCGACCGTAGCAGTCCCGTGGTTCCGGACTGCGCGCCTAGAACCACTAGACCACCGCGGCCAGCACCAACCAGAAGTAGACCACTACATTCCACGTCTCGTGAATGAATGGTGCTAGCCAAGTCCTTGCTCATCGAAGTACACAAGATTTCTCCAGATGGGCCCATGTTGAGGAGGTTAGCACCCCTTATCTGTGTATAGTAACAATTTTGAAAGTGTTGTGATGTAATGGCAGACAGTTAATAATAACAAGAAATGGGTGATTTTTAAGCGTGATGGAGCTCCAGACAGATGGAGTTCGAAGCGTTTTAAGTAAATCAACTACACTATCAACTCTAAAGTATTGTTCTAGAGTCTAGGATCAGTACCTGGAAGGTACTGGTAAGAGAGAACATAAACACATGCACTCCTAGGTCTACAACGTTCCGCACTTAAAAAGAGGCTATAATGTTAGATCGCTTGAGTTTCTGACCTATCAGTCCTGTGGAATGCAGCGCTGTTAATATTCCAACGTAAGAAATGGTTCAAATGGCTCTGAGCACTATGGGACTTAACATCTATGGTCATCAGTCCCCTAGAACTTAGAACTACTTAAACCTAACTAACCTAAGGACAGCACACAACACCCAGCCATCACGAGGCAGAGAAAATCCCTGACCCCGCCGGGAATCGAACCCGGGAACCCGGGCGTGGGAAGCGAGAACGCTACCGCACGACCACGAGATGCGGGCCCAACGTAAGATATATATTTCCAGCACAGGACATACTTCCTTCTTGCACTTTTCTCAACGATTAACTATGGTATCTAACCATAAAACGAGACATCTGCTTCCTTAAAACAGTGCCTCTGTGTGATATATGCACAATGTAACTTTCCAGAAATGTATAGCGTCCACTGTCCACATCCGATCACGGTTCAGAAATTACGCTATGCCCACATTAGCCCTATATAAAATGATCGTTAGTAACGGAGAATACCTCTTACAAGGAAACAGATAAACACAATGCAGCGGCGTCCGACACGTGAAATTACCAGTCATTTCGTCATGTCGCCACTAACTTTGTAAACAACACATCTGTCAAGCAGATGTATACAAAGGGGATTGCAGTGTTTCACAAACACCTATCGCTAGCTTAGTTATGAAACTGAAGTATCGATATTACACTTAAGATGCGACAGGGGAATGGAGTACATCGCACAAATCTTCGTTTGTGTAGTGGAATGTGTCACGTTTCATCGCACGTGAAATGGAAGTCCTCTGATGACCGAGAGATTTACTGATGACGATCGCAAGTATACACTGCTCTAAGACCCACATCTTGACGGAACATCTGGAAAAAAATGGTCAAATGACCTGCAGCAACTTCCCCCTCCCACTCTCTCAGGTATGCATCATCAGTCTACCATTAAATCGCACCTGGTTACAACTCCACCTCAACCACCCAGTCCATCAACTCTATGTCGTCCTTTAACTCTGATGCAAGAGAGTTTAGAGGCAGATGGTTCTCTGTCTTTACGAAAAGCGTCAAATACAGTAGTCAGCTAGTGTGTGTCACTGTTTCCTCAACAGACATACAGTAGAATGCTGCCTCAACAGAAAAAGTGACGGTTTCTCTGGTTCCCTTCGCTTCCATGACGATGTTTCCTCGGATACCTCTTGCTGTCGCATGCTTGTTCCCATGTACCAATTGTTCTGCGCCAAGCAGAAGATGCACAAGTACTTCCTCAATTTCCCCACATTTCGGTGTATATTCGGTCAATTTATACCTATCCCCCATCATTTTTCGCAATTCTATCGATTTTACGTCAGTTCCAACCGTGCGATCATGACATAACCTCTTGCTCGTGTTCTAAAATTGCTTGTTGATGTTGTACATCTGCCAACACCTAACCCAAATGCACTGATCTGGAGTCGTAGTATATCACTGTACTCGATTGAATCCAGTTGCCTAAGATGGCAATTTATAACACTTAAAACACTTGATAATGGCACTTTGAAGCCAAAATCATGATTTTGTAAGTGTAAATGTAACACTGATAATAAAAAACAGTCTAATGGTGCTACTGATTTTAGAGAAATATATTATAACTATGGCCCCACATTATGATAAAATTATATTGATATGTGTTTGATATCGAAAAGTACTGCGAAAATGGTACGATATTCTAGCAAACCATGCGAAATTAGATATGTTCTTGTAATCACGGAGTATGGAGCTGTGTGTAGAAAAGCAAGCAAGCAAGCAGGTCCGGACCAGAAACAGTAACGCGTTTGTGCCAAGGAAGAACCGAGTCAGTCTTTGGACAACAATTCTGAGAGTGACTTCGATCCACTGAGGGCGCTCTGATCATGCGTTGGGATTGGATGACTGCCCGACCTCACAGGAAATATCTAGTGCTGCAAATATACCTACGTTTTATGTTCTTATGCTGTCTGTCTTCGCGATATTTGTGTGAATGTTGTAAAAGGAGTGATTTTGTATGGTGCAGGATAAGAACTGTATGTTTACTACATCGACACGGTACGCGGTGATATTTTGCTGGGTTGGAGACCGGCGTCCTACTCTAATATTCAAGTTCCTGTCCTCAGTCGGATAGCAGTGTAACTGAGTAGGAGGGTTTCCGTATTTGACGATATGTTGGGCACTTTGCAAGGTTTAATTGTGGGTGCAATATGGCTATCTGTATAAAATAGTTTTCTGCTGCTGAAAGTCTCGTCTGTAGAAAGAGGGGAAAAAAAAGAAGGAAGACGGTGCTTCTACACCAGCGGCATCAGTAATTCGGTGGATAAATTCGATAAGAACCAATCATAATCCCCCATTCATTCACAAGACATCCTTTGTGCTGGGATATAGGAGTCTCTACATACTGGTGAGAACGTATGTGTATGTTGAAAGTAGGAAGGGTAAGACGTGATGGATGGGGTGCCACGTTAAGACCATCAGGAAGTATGCATTAGGCATTATTCTAGGCTATTTTCGTAAACAGTTTCTGTTAGGACAAGAATTTCATGCAGACTAGCTGAGACATCATAAAACGCCCTACAAAAGCGACTGTTAACTATTTCTGGGACACTATACAATTTCCGAGAGGTCGACTTGGCTCTTATTTTACATAGCCCAGTGATTTCATCATAACACTGAGAACCTTTTAAATGGTGAGTCGCCACACGGATGTTTCACAGCGAGGCGTCAGTCACGCTGGGGCAGGTAAGCACGGTTGGACACAGCTCATATGTCCCGTTAGGATTGATAGGGAGAAAGCAGCCTGTGCTATTCTGGAACAGATTTCTATAGCGTAATCTGTGACATCAGTATCCACCCATATAGCATTAGCAACGGTAAACACACGTGCTGCCCAGAGGCGTTTCGCATATGGGATCAGTGTGAGTATGCTTTGGAGTTCTGTGGCAAGGTGGACAGGGGTGTGTGATGTACCTCATGTGATCGGCGAATAAGTGACGGCAGAGGAGGAGATGCTGTAGAATCGAGCTGCTGCGAGCAGCCTGGTTGCTGCTGCCCTAACCACTAGCCTAAGGGAAGGCAGCCCATGGACGCCAAAGCATTGCCGTGGCAGCCATGGCCGGGGTACGATCGGGCCTGGGGCCAGCGGCGCTGGCGGCGGCGTCAGGTGTCGAGTGGCGGCATGTGTTTTTTATTAGCAATCTTTTGTTTTAACTGTATTCCATCGATTTTCTGGACCAATAGGATGCTGCGAATTTAAAAAAAAGAACTACCCCACACATGTGAAAAATATCAATTTAATTAATTCCGTTAATTTTTTTATTTCAGTGTGGTGTTAGCGATACAGTAGTTGAGGGAGGGTGTACATGAGTGCGTGACATGGAGCAGAACAGAAGGTTAAGTGCAGAACACTATGTTAATTTAGATAATTTTTATGTAAAACGCAATACAATAGTTTAAGGGGGTGAATGACAAACAAGAATGTGCTAGAAATGGTGTTCAAAAGCATGTGAAGTTCGAAAAGTGTACCAGAAATTGGTGGAAGAACATAACTAATTACTTTATTTGGTACCAAAGGTGGTACAACAGTTTAAGGAAATGGGGGTGACATGGAAAACCACTTAAAAGAACAATAGGTTAAGTGCCAACAAAGGGCCAAACATTATAATAAGACACCCAGAGTACAGTGCTTAACATTAGGTTATGCAACATGTTTGCTGCATTTAATTACTTCTTACAAGACCTACATGTTTCCGAAGAGCAGAGAATGATGAGAATAGGATAAGTGCCTGTGAATCAAAAGGACATGGGTGTGACGTGAAAAACCACTTAACATAACAACAGATTAAGTAGCTGTCAATCAAAGGAGAACAATAGGTTAAGTACCTGTCAATCATAGGAGAACAATAGGTTTGCACCCTGAGTGAATACCTGCCCCTGATGTAGGCAACCTGCACTAACAAAATGTGTTCGTATGAAGGTAGCTCCACTACTCTCATGCGTCTAACTCTAGGTAGCATACACTGTACAAAGTCTGTTAATTCCTGTGGTGTGGACATAAGCACATCGGACACATTTGCATGTGAATCACCTGAGTACAAACGACAGCTCCGCCATTGCAGTGCCCTCAAAAAATGGATTAAATGGCTCTGAGCACTATGGGACTTAACTTCTCAGGTCATCAGTCCCATAGAACTTAGAACTACTTAAACCTAACTAACCTAATGACATCACACACATCCATGCCCGAGGCAGGTTTTGAACCTGCGACTGTAGCGCCTAGAACCGCTCAGCCAGTAGTGTCCTCTCTTATCTTGTGTACACGATACTATGGCCATTTCTATATCTGCATATCGCTATCCCATGTATTTTGTTACCTCGGTTTTGAAGTTATCCGTAAGATCGTGCAATTTTAAGGAAAACAGTGTTGCACAATTGATAACGTCTTGTTAATTGAAAATCGTTAGAGGTGTTTCCATGTAGCATGGAAGTGCGAGTTCCACAACTCATGTAGTATACTTATGAAAGGCTCCATCTAACTGAGAAAGGAAACTAACAGTCGCTATAACAATTTGAGTTATTGCCATAAGATATCATATAACATGATTTACTCATCACATCTTGAATACTTCATTACCACTACCACACAGCAAAATTCAACTTCGTACACTCCTTATTTTAGGAAATTACGGGAAAGTGAATAACTAGAGAAATAGGAACAAAACATACTCTGGCATTCCATTTTCTTAACGGGGCTTGCTCCTTAAACACTTTTATACTGTAGACATGATGCACACGACATGACTTTCTGGACTCAAGGTTTCAACGTCCGCTGCTTTGGGAGAACTATCATTCTTATTCAGAGGGGACCCAAATATACCGAAAACAACTTATGACAAAGAATCATACCGCCAAATCTGATTGCCCCAGGTTAAACTTAACACTATCTGATGCAGAACCGATCTGTCACAACTATAATTATCTGCTTGCCTAACTGTCACGTTTCACTTACACAATGAAATTGTCACAATAACACAAATGGCATAAAACCGAAGAAGTAAGATGAATATTAAAACACGTTGCACTGAAATTACACACACAGTGCTGGCACTAACAGACACAAATCAATAGAATCAACAGAATAGTACTCACGAACGTACCATCTTTATGTACATGGTCTTACCAGCTCTTCCGACCACTAAACTTTTGGTCTGTTTCAGTCTCACATGTTCCCAATAGTCTCTTGCTCCCAATTATCTTAACATCCTTATCATGTCTTGACACTCCAATACGTGCCATCGCAGCTCTGTATCAAAATTTATGTATCAGTTTGCTGTCAGCCCCTACTTCTACTTCCAGAAGGAAATTTTCACATTATGAGATGTCAGCTAAGCTGTTTAACTTATCCACATGATGCTACATGTCCGATTACTGGCGACCTGCAGGGGAGAGAACCTCCCCGTAATATCGTGTAATCTTAAGAGAAACAATGTCGCACAACGCTAAACGTCTTATTAAATGAAAAGTACTAGAGACGGCCCAGTTTAGCAAGAAAGTGCTGGTTGATACCTCACACCGATATATTAATGTACGGATTCATCTAACTTCAAAATGAAACCAACAGTCACGAGAACAATTTGGTTTATTGCCAAAACACGTGACATAAAATGATTTATCCACTGGATCAAGCGAATGAACATTTAATAAATGGGCGTATGGTTGTGACTATGAACTATTGCGTTGGCACATGGAAACGAATTATGCAACTGTGTAACAGATACAGACAACGACTGTGTAGCTGTCTACTGATTTAAAGAAACATCCCTGGTGAAACAAGAACGAACACCAATAGATGTGCCAAGGCACATGATGGATGCAAATAGCTGACTGCGAAAGTTTAAACTGTGTAATTAATCTCTGACGCAATTTAACTAGCTTCATCTCCCCCTAGCCTTAATGGCTGCATCGACGGCTCATGCTTACCACTCCTAAACGGTATGAGAGTGGAAGATGGCTGCAGTAATAGCTAGAAATTCTGAGTCCAGCTCGATCTCTGTACTCTGCTCTAAGTAAGAGACCTCTCTATCTCTCTCTCCCTCCCTCCCTCTCTCCCTCTCTCTCTCTCTCTCTCTCTCTCTCTCTCTCTCTCTCTCTCTCTCCGTGGCTGTCTAACGTGAAGTACGTTCTCGTGGCACCCGAGGCAAGTGTACTCTTCGGTCTCTCTACGGGAAGCGTGTTCTATCTTAACTCAACGAAACTTAGCTATTTCTGCCTGCCTAGGAATCTCACTGGCAGACCTTGCGAGTTCCGACCAATACCAATTTTATAAACACATTTAACCAGTTCCTACTGCGGTGGATCTTATCAAGTTTAACCAATCGCCGTGTGGTGTGGGAGCGATTCGAGGCGCTTCAGTCTGGAACCACGTGACCGCTACGGTCGCAGGTTCGAATCCTGCCTTGGGCATGGGTGTGTGTGATGTCCTTAGGTCAGTTAGGTTTAAGTAGTTCTAAGCTCTAGGGGACTGGTGACCTCAGATGTTAAGTCCCATAGTGCTCAGAGCCATTTGAAACATTTGTGGTGTGGGAAGGAAGGCAAAGAAAACTGTCCCACCGTATGACTGATTTCCAGCCCCTGCCAACTAAATGCGTTGCATGTAGACACATGTGGCAAAGCATGCTTTCTGCTGGAATAATTTGTAGGGTCGCACGTTCCGGGGCTGGAAACTCCTACAGTTTGTCTGGATGTAGGCAGAGGAGCCTGTGTGTCGTCACCAGATGCAATAGAAAGGATTAAATATTACTTCATTTATTTCTCTGAATACATCTCGTCGCCAAATCTTCGGTGGCTGAACCCAGTGTCTGACCCAGGCGGCCATATCTCACTGCATTAGCCCGAGGCTCAGGCGGGTGACTCCTAGTAAGCAGACCACTGCCTATGGTGTGGAAGGCGACATTGTCGGAAGTTCTCCTCGGAGATGGTAGTGACCACAGCGCGTATGTGTTGCGTCTCACACGCTGTTCTGGAAGTATTCCACCCATACCAGTTCACTGCCCATTTTGACCCATAAGATGGACCGTGATGTCAGAAGCCGTGAGGTCATGTTGAATGCTGATCATGGATCGCCGGTTTGGCATGCCTTGTAACCCATGCGGTGCTGGAGTTGAGAGCAGTTTGTGGCCCAGTATGAAACCATGTCGGTGGGCCCCTGTACTACCCACTAGTGGTGGTTGGTACTGGAGGCTGCCTTCTACGAGATTAACGGAGGCAGGTTGGTCTGCTGTCGTCTAATCCATTTCCGCTGAGCTCGATCGCTCTCACACACAGAGGTGTTGATGCCGCACTCTTGGTAACCGGCAAAATGTATCGTAATGTTCCCGCCAAGCGGCTGGCTCGTTTTGATACTTTCTTGTGCTTGAGCAATTTCATTCTCTCCAGACTCAGAAAATTTCACTCTTCCATTCCTTTACTTTCTTGATGCGTAACAGATTATTGTGAGCCAATGACAAAGCTTCTTACTCCTATCTAACCGAATATACCTGTATGGTGCGGCCGCGACATACAGCGGGTCCCACGGTGTCAGACTCTGAGTTATTCAGCTGGTTTCCTAATCTCATCTCGCCTAAAAGCATTCCTTCTAGTGCCACGCACAGCGTAGTTGTTATGTAATGCAGGTCACCTTTCTACATACCTGCTGTGCAGACATGAGACACTGTGACTTCCCTATTTTACGCTGAACGAATTTGCCACTCTGGTAATTTTAACTTGACTTCCACATCACAAGCCAGCTAAAAAAGGACCCCAAGGCTGCAGAAAATAGCAGGTCTACCTCACCGTAATAAAAGGAAAGAAAAAGGAGAAGTAATCATCAGTGCAGTCATTGGCGATAATGAATATTGTCTGCAGTTTTCATGCAGAGTTGAAGTATTGACTATACTGACTATTGGCATGTGCGTATTACATTATAAAATAGGTTGCACTACAGTTTGGGCATAAACTATCACGTATCAACTGGATAACTTAAACAATAAGAAAGAATGAGATTGCATCATCCAGTACTTCAGCTGGATGAAGTCATATAAACAATTAAAATCCTGGAATTTGCCATTTTGGGTAAAGTGTTTGCCACAAGCACTTTTCGTTTTACTAATTTACTCTGTGCTTCCTTGGCTATGTGATATGCCAGAAGCAGTTCACTAATTCGTGCAACACCTATTTCATCATTTCAGTCTCAGAAAGTGAGTCGAGAACCACAGAAACACTTGCGCCATTAGAAGCTACAATATGACTATTGCCAGTAACAATAGTTGGATCATTGTGGACGTTGTCTATTAATAGAATTCGTTACCTACCAGCAAGGGGTAAACGGAAGGAGCCTTCGTGGAAGAACACAATTGGGCGTACCCTGGAAAAGATGAACTAGTGTCGATGGTTAATCCCTCTACCACCGGGAAACATCAGAAAAAGATAGCTAAAATCCAAAATTGGTCATTCACAAAATTAAAATTGTGACGACCGAGTGCACTCATGAAATATATAGTAGTGCTATGTTTGTAAAACTACATACAGAGGTAATGTCGACAAGTCTCTCAGACACAAAATTGAAAGTTTAACAACTGAGCTACACTCGTGTAGCATTACGTCAGTGTACAAACCACATAATACTAATTTTACCTTCGACAAACCAAATACTTTTCAAAACAAAAACATGAAGATTATATTGGGAGATTTTAACTTTGAAAGTGTCGGCAGGGAATATAGGTCCACTGAAAATAATGAGGAAAGATTAAAAAGTTGGACAGAAAGAGAGGGACTGAAGCTTATTTTAGATCCTAAACTAAGAAAAATGGGTCAAATGGCTCTGAGCACTATGGGACTTAACATCTGAGGTCATCAGTCCCCTAGAACTTAGAACTACTTAAACCTAACTAACCTAAGGACATCACACACATCCATGCCCGAGGCAGGATTCGAACCTGCGACCGTAGCAGTCGCGTGGTTCCGGAATGAAGCGCCTAGAACCACTCGGCCACAGCGGCCGGCCTAAACTAAGATCATTATTTATCAGGTGGTAATTTCCAAGAAACGGTGCACAGCGAAGTCACGGTCTCACTGCGAGCGATATGCACTCCTGGAAATGGAAAAAAGAACACATTGACACCGGTGTGTCAGACCCACCATACTTGCTCCGGACACTGCGAGAGGGCTGTACAAGCAATGATCACACGCACGGCACAGCGGACACACCAGGAACCGCGGTGTTGGCCGTCGAATGGCGCTAGCTGCGCAGCATTTGTGCACCGCCGCCGTCAGTGTCAGCCAGTTTGCCGTGGCATACGGATCTCCATCGCAGTCTTTAACACTGGTAGCATGCCGCGACAGCGTGGACGTGAACCGTATGTGCAGTTGACGGACTTTGAGCGAGGGCGTATAGTGGGCATGCGGGAGGCCGGGTGGACGTACCGCCGAATTGCTCAACACGTGGGGCGTGAGGTCTCCACAGTACATCGATGTTGTCGCCAGTGGTCGGCGGAAGGTGCACGTGCCCGTCGACCTGGGACCGGACCGCAGCGACGCACGGATGCACGCCAAGACCGTAGGATCCTACGCAGTGCCGTAGGGGACCGCACCGCCACTTCCCATCAAATTAGGGACACTGTTGCTCCTGGGGTATCGGCGAGGACCATTCGCAACCTTCTCCATGAAGCTGGGCTACGGTCCCGCACACCGTTAGGCCGTCTTCCGCTCACGCCCCAACATCGTGCAGTCCGCCTCCAGTGGTGTCGCGACAGGCGTGAATGGAGGGACGAATGGAGACGTGTCGTCTTCAGCGATGAGAGTCGCTTCTGCCTTGGTACCAATGATGGTCGTATGCGTGTTTGGCGCCGTGCAGGTGAGCGCCACAATCAGGACTGCATACGACCGAGGCACACAGGGCCAACACCCAGCATCATGGTGTGGGGAGCGATCTCGTACACTGGCCGTACACCACTGGTGATCGTCGAGGGGACACTGAATAGTGCACGGTACATCCAAACCGTCATCGAACCCATCGTTCTACCATTCCTAGACCGGCAAGGGAACTTGCTGTTCCAACAGGACAATGCACGTCCGCATGTATCCCGTGCCACCCAACGTGCTCTAGAAGGTGTAAGTCAACTACCCTGGCCAGCAAGATCTCCTGATCTGTCCCCCATTGAGCATGTTTGGGACTGGATGAAGCGTCGTCTCACGCGGTCTGCACGTCCAGCACGAACGCTGGTCCAACTGAGGCGCCAGGTGGAAATGGCATGGCAAGCCGTTCCACAGGCCTACATCCAGCATCTCTACGATCGTCTCCATGGGAGAATAGCAGCCTGCATTGCTGCGAAAGGTGGATATACACTGTACTAGTGCCGACATTGTGCATGCTCTGTTGCCTGTGTCTATGTGCCTGTGGTTCTGTCAGTGTGATCATGTGATGTATCTGACCCCAGGAATGTGTCAATAAAGTTTCCCCTTCCTGGGACAATGAATTCACGGTGTTCTTATTTCCATTTCCAGGAGTGTACATCGAAAGCTCTATTCTCGAGGTACTTACAATAGAGAAGACAAAAGACGAACGTATTTAAAACAGAAAATCATTAAAAAAGTGGAATTAGCAGCACTTTTTTCACTCATAGGAATTTGTTAAAGAAATGAATAATACCACATGCATTACTCATCAGGTATATCGTCGTAGTGCACAATACTGTGTGTGGTGCAGGCAACGAGCACATTCCTTTTTTCCCGTACCAAGGATACACTTTTGCACGTCTTTTAGGAAAATTGGGAGAGTCTCGCGGAAGAGAGATTTGCCAGATAGTCGTAAGTTACGAAAATGTAAAAACTGAAATATGTACAATTCATCTCGATCCCCGGGCCTCCACTCTTTCTTAATAGGCGATTTAAGTGACTTCCAAACCCGCTCAATGTTCTGTGTGTGCACAAATGGGTCGTCGAACGATACAAATTCTACTAACTGATTGATGAATTCGTCATCAATTGCCTCATTTTTCAACGTTTCTTATGATGACCAACCACCGAAGATCACTTTCGTTCCTGGTACAATGAAATGTTTACTCCTGTTCCATACTTGCGGGTGGCGGTGTGAGATTCATCTACTTCTATTGTTTTGTTTTGGCTACCAGTGGGGACGTTAATGTTAATAACAATAACATAACACACCTTCCCACAAAGTCCGTAATTGTCAGAAACCGTATTCACTGAATGTTCGCACTCGGGCGGAGTCTCTCCCAACGTAAAATTACGTATCTGGTAGGCAACAAGTATGTTCCCGTCAATACTTAATTTTCTAATTTCAAACCACGTGTTCTTTGCTATACTATTTCTCTTCCTATATTTCTTACGCCTGATATGGAAAGTAAAATTAACTTTAACTATCCTCTTCAACAGCGTGACAGAATTTTCGGAGCACAGTATCTCGTGCCGTGATTTGGAAGCAATTCACATTGCCAACAGAATTCTAGGATTTTTTCAGTATCACTCAAACGGGTACCATACTGCTTCCACGTAACATAATTCGACATGAACATTGCACTACATTCATTCATCGCTTCTAGTACTCTCATGTGACGTTCCGTTGTCAAGCCGAAAACTATATCCATATGTCCCGCTTTGAGAGTCGTGCGTTAGATATATATCGGTCGCAGTGAGGCAGTGATTTCGATGTGCACTGTTTCTTGCAAATTACCAATAGCGGCAGATGTCAGCTAGGATAAAGTCTTGATAACAACTTCCTTACTGAGAACAATACTCATCATATTACAAATATTACAAAAAAAGTAGAAGAATCTTTTCCCAGGACGCAGCGCTGCCCTATATCTAGTGTAGTTTCTGGAGCTGTCCTAGTAGAAAGTGCACACTTCAAAAGCCGTTTTAACCTCTACAAAGCGAAATACGAGGCTTTTAGAGTAGAACTAGACCTCTACGTCAAAAACATAGCGGCAAGCCCAAAAAACGACAAACAATTTGTCTAAGTTGCAAATGAAACATCAAGAAGTCATATTCCACGTGGATGTAGGAACCAGTTTATATCTCGCATTGACTCAAGCTTACTAGACCTCTTCAGTGACTATCGAGAGCAAGTACAAGTCAGATTATTTCTCAGCAGATCCAAATGAAGATGGAGAAGAATTATTCCGAATAAAAACTTCACAAGGAGAGAGAGAGATGAGCTACATAACTATCCGATGCGGACACAGAACACGCCACTGTGATCCAGAGTGTTCACCATCTACTACTGAATACAGTGTAAGGAAGAAGGTGACTAGACTCAGTCTCAAGCGAAACGTAGGACGAAAGAGCGAATCTCTAGAAACTCCCGAGAACTGAAAGAAAATGAAGCAGCAAGCCCTGCTAATATACGAACTGAGCAATAAAGCAGTTTTATCCGAAAACTATTGAATGGCTAGTTAGCATGATGAGCAAATGTTTGGAAACATTTCAGATTAGCAAACTATGGAAGATAACACAAGTAATAGCATTACTAATACCTGAAAGAAAGCTGATCGTGTCAGAAAACTTCCATCTGATTTCATTAATCTACTTATATATAAAGTATTAGAAGGAATAATGCTGTTAAAAACAGTAACCAAAATCGATACAAAGTTACCCCTAAACAAGCTGGTTTCAGACCAGGGGAAACATGTGGTAGTCAAGTACTAAATATGACTCAACTCACCGAAGACGGTTTTGAAAGGAAACTAATAACTGTTACTGTCTTTGTTGACCTTTCTGCTGCCTATGATGCAGTAAACCACTAATGATTCCTCACGAAAGTCTGTGAAATAACAAAGGAAATTCGACATGCAAGTCAGCATGCTACAGAATCCAATATTCTACATAAACCTCCAAGGGAAGAAAAGTAGATGGAGATACCAAAAGAATTGGTTACCACAAGGATGCGTTTTTTCACCTGTGCTGTACTACTTGTACATAAATTACCAGCCACAAAGCCAGGATATAAAAAGATTTGCATGAGCAGATGACACTGGTATAACTACACAAGACAGAGCATTTGAAGCTGTTGGAAGAAAACTGACAAAAACTGTGGATACCTTAGAGAAATACTATGAAGGAAATCATCTGCGAGATAATCAATAAGAAAAACTCAAATTTTCGCATTAAACTTGTGTAATACAGAATCCCCAAGGCAGTTGAAAATAGAATGGAGAGAGGTTAGACTACACTGCTGCACCAAACCAAAATACTTGGGAGTCAGCCTAGATTGTGGACTGTCATTTAAAAAAAATATAGCACGATCTAAAAGAACAAAGAATACTATGTTAGTACAGAAACTATCTAGAGAAACATGTGGAGCGCAGCCTGAAGTTTTTCGCCGTCAGCAATATGACACTGTTTTCATCTGGAGAGCATGTGGCACCAGTATGGGACGCTTCTACCCACTCCAAACAAGTAGACATTGCTTTAAATAAGGCTGTCAGGATTGTCAGCAAATGTCGGAGGCCTAACGCCTGTCCACAAAATTTACCCACTCGCGACCATAACATCACAAATATCAGCCGCAAAATAGCCAGTGAAACAGAGACGATGAAACAGCAAACTAACCGACGGCACTTAATTTACAACCACCAAAGAATTCCAACCCTGCTTAAGTCAAGGAAGAGCTTTACCCAGCGGACAACAACGCTTGGTACCCGACCTGAGACCCGTCGCATATCTCTATCGTTGGACTCTGCAAAATACAACCCTGCAAACAAAAGAGGAGCAGCAGCTACAGTGTAGTACATGGAGAGCACTGAAAGGATTAATAACAGGAGTCGCAACATGCGAAGTAAACATGGTTAAGTGGGACTGTCAGGTGGCAGTTTTGCTCAAATTGTTACTCAACCTTTTCTTTTGTAATAGAATAATAGTTTCATAAATTTGTTCGGCAATGAGAGCGCCTCCTCAGGCGGTAGAGAACAGGGTAGTCGCAGTGTCCCATGTCTGCACGAAAGGCGCGTAGGAGGGCAGCCTGCGTTCCATAAAAACTGCATTGTGAGCGACGTTGGAACGAATTGTTTTTGGTTAGATACGATCTGAATGTCAGCTGAAAATCTCAGACCTTGAGACTATGGGACCGGCCAACTGTCACGGGGCTGCCGTGAAAGAATGTTTGCCTAAATCTGAGTACGAGGATCTGTGATCGCCTCGGCTTTCACTAATTGTTTCAGTAAAAGGCTCGATATCCCATGCAAGAAATTTGGTTAACCGTGGTTGGAAGTCTGACATGTAGTGGGAAAGATTCTTTGCCTCACTTCCCATGCCACGACACTGATGGATAACCACGACAAAGTCCACGAGGTTAGGAATTTGTTAAAACTGTTTATAAAATTATTATTGGTCAGAACTAGCAATGTCTGTTTCAGTTGGAAGGCGAGATTGTTTCTGACAGCCGCTCCTGCAGCCGTCCTCCACACTAGCACCACTGAAGAGTCGTAACAACGAGCCGTAGATGTAGTCACTGAGGTGAGGGGGACGCGACGCTAGTTAAATTGCATCAGGGTTTCATTGCGTGGATTTAACATCCGTAGTCAGCTAGTCGTAAGCTATCATGCACTTTGACGAATCTACATGTGTCTATTCTTGCTTTTCAGGGGATCTTTCTTCAGATTACCAACCATTTTCAGGTCCATTGTCCGAATCCACGATTTGGTTTCATATTATGCTGTCGTACATCCATCCACTTGTGCCAAGGTCCATGTTCATAATTACATCCTTTTTTCCATTTATTAAATGTTTATATGCTTGATTCACTGAGTTAATGATTTCATTTGATATCTCATAGTGGTCGCTACTTACTCTTGTCGATAGACGAGTCCCTTCAACAATATATCCGTAGGAGGTGTCGTACCAGTACTTACGCTCATGATAGGGCCACCGCAAGTAATTTATACTCAATAAGACGATATCCATTGAGCGACAGTATTTCCCTTTAATTTGTATGATCTGATGGGGAGTTTCCCTTCCCTGTAGGTCACCTAGGATTGGACTTTTAGCATCTTAGGGTGTACTAAAGAGATCAATAAACACCTCACAGCAGTACTCTGAAGATGTCCAGTCTAAATACGAAGAAACATAGAAGACCGAAAATTTTCTAATGAGCCCAAGAACGGAGTATGTTTGTACAGCTGAGTTGTATAGCCCATTATGGTTCATGATCGCAGGACTAGTGTGACTGGATTCTTCGTCAAGTGAATTATTACGTCTCACTGAGGGAACCATCTGATTCTCAGGGAAATAAACATTTTCATCACGACTAGCCTCCACTGCAAATAAACTAAAGGTTAACATCGCAGTCTTCCTATGTTCACTCCAACTTGTGGTCTTTATTATTTGCCCAGCACATTAAACTAAGGCTGCGAGGGGTAGCCGCGTGGTCTGAGGCGTCTTGCACAGTGCGCGCGGCTCCCCCTGTCAGAGGTTCGAGTCCTCCCCCGGGCATGAGTGTGTGTGTTGACCTTAGCGTAAGTTAGATTAAGTAGTGTGTAAGCTTAGGGACCGATGACCTCAGCAGTTTGGTCCCATAAGATCTTACCACAAATTTCCAAAATTTTCATTAAGCTAAAGGAGTCCCTGTCTACACTTCACACCTGCATCTGCCCATAACTGAGCACGCTGACACACAAACAGAGAAAAATCCACCAAAGTTACACAAAAGAGACAAAATCCACCAAAAGTGCAATAAAGACACATTTAATACTAATAATGAATCGCAGATGTATGAACAGGCTTGCTACTATCAAGAACAAATCCAAAATCCGCACAACGTACATGAACGGCAGTAGAAGCTTCTAAAGGAGCACAAATTACAAAAAAAAGTTTACATCAAAGAAAAATTCAGCAGCTTTAAGAATCAGCACTACGGCCCACGGAAACCATTAACAGGAGAAATATGATCATGTTTACCTCAGTCCCAAACTGATAAAGCACTACTACTGATTCCTGTAATCAAATGGAGCCCCAAGAAAAATATTCAGTCGCCTAACGACATGTTTAGCAATAAATAAATAATCACTCTCCTATAACTCTCTACTAAAGTCAGTGGCAAGGCATTTGGTAAACGACCAGAGAGGATAATACTGCCACAGGAGCTTATCACAATCAGCAGTACCACATTTCCAATTAAGAAAATTTCAGTATCCCTATGGCACATCCAAAATGTGTTATTTATTTAAAAATAGTGAAATTCCATCAGTTCAGTGGTACCTGCCATCCACAAATCATCCCCAATCAACTCTTCATATTAACAAACTAGAAAGACACACTTTTTTAATGGTAGGAGACGGGGAATTAAAACCTTAAGCACAATTTCTCGAATTTGGTTAAAACATTCACAATAAGTAAATTACTTTAATTCTACCGTAATGACCAGCAAATCATGTGGAGATGAGTACGCATCTCACGACACAGACAAAAATGTGAAGGCCTGAGCTACCACAGCAGCAGAGACAATGGAAACACATTTTTAGTTCCTACATTAGAGATGAACACCAAGTAGCCACATGAACACATATTCTGACATTTCAGTCAAAGTACATAACCTACAAAATAATTTCTATATCACAATCAGACGGAATCAAATTGGATAGTCTTTATATCGCAATTGATGGTGAGGACGACATTTACAAAAGTTGAAGCGGGTAGTGGGAGGGGCGGACACAAGGCTTCCTTGTAGGGAAATAACTACGATTACCTTGATGCTGCGTCAGATATAAGCAAGTGGGTCGTATGGATTACCTGATATGATTCTCTCGACCTCGAGAACAACGGAAACTGTGCTTATGGATTGAATTCCACAATGTAATGATAGGAACTGAGTAGAAGTGATATACTGGAAATTGTGACATCTGTTGTATTTGAATCTAATATGAAATTCCCGTCTAAGATATGTATCAATACAGTAACATAGGTTCTATCAACGGAACACAGTCACTAAATAATCATGTCTTATAGTTTTTATGCGATGGGGCAATACATTCTACAGGTTAATAGAGAAATACGTGCTCGCCATATCAGTAATGAAAAACTGAGGTATAGACATCTGAGCAATCTCTTATATTACGATAATCACAGAAATGGTTCACTATGAGCGACATATGGACAAGGGAAATGAAAAGGCTGGTACACGCACTACAGCTTCACTGGTTCAACATTAGAAGAGGCAGCCCACCGGTGAAGTCGACCACAAATTACTACCGACAGTAGGTAGGTACAAACTGAATTCTCCAACAAAAGACTACACCGAAATTTATCAGTTGAACCACAGTTTATAGCACAGTAGCAAGCAAAATGTGTCCTGCATCGTACAGCGAGAGGAGGCACTGCGATGGAGTGCATCCGACTGCATTTCCAACGCGTGGTTCGCCACACAAAGAAAACAGCGATGATTTACCACTTATTCCCACGAAAGTCTATAGAAAAGCTGTGCACATTAGAGACAACACATCTATATCATTAATTGCAACCACATGTGATCTGTTATTGGCATAAAAGTGGCAGGTTCCAAATGCTCAGTGAAACAAAGTCATCCTTCAGAAACATCTAACTTGACACAACAAGCTTTCCAGAATACTGAAATATGTAAATAGTTTACGTGAGGTGCACAATTCAGTAATGTAAATATCAAAAATTAAGATATTCAATCAACACATGGCTTGAGGGACTATCTTACGATCAGCGAAAAATATTGTGAATAATTTTAAATAGAAATACTGCACGAATCCGCAATCATGCAACAACTTCTTAAAGTATACACAGAAGACATTTTCTATTACAAGATTCTCACCCAATTCATATATATATAGTCATACTTAAATTTGTCCCTTCATCCCAGCGACTTGCTCGACAGTGCGCCTGCCTCACCTCAGACCTCGCTTCCCAACGGTATCTGCTTCCGCTAGAGAGCACCATCTAGTTAACAGTTACTGTCAACCTTAGCTTACAGACCCTTACGACTCCCATAACCAGCGAATATTAATATCAAACCACACCAGACATACACTACTAGATATTATAAAATTACTGGTGGGATTTTTCTGAAGATAGTGGAACCAAGCCATTGTTATTATATTGATATAAGAAAAATAGAGAAAAACCTCAGTCATTTCTCTTACCGAATCGAGCCATTACCCTTTTATGAAGTTTAATTATGTGACACAGATTAAATTATGAGACGTATCGGCTCGTTGACAGCTGGCGCACTGCAAATGTTTAGCTTTTGCTGGCGCACTTTCAATATCTTCAGGGGACAACAAAGAATATCAATATATGAAAACAAATGATACGGGAAAAAATTCTGTGGTGTATCTTACACAAAGACAAAATATATGAGAAATATAAAAGATGTTTCGAATTTCTTGCATATAGTTTACTGATGGATTAAAAAAACTCGTCATATTTATATTTCTTTGTTGAGGTAATACCGAATCATTGCCACGATGGGGAGAATAATGAACTCAAAGGAAGAAAGAACGGAATGGTTTATCTGGAAGAGAGCTGCCAATGTCTGTAAGTAGAGATCTATTTCCTCTCAAACGAAGGTACAACATTACATTACTGTTTCCAGAATGAGATTTTCACTCTGCAGTGGAGTGTGCGCTGATATGAAACTTCCTGGCAGATTAAAACTGTGTGCCCGACCGAGACTCGAACTCGGGACCTTTGAAAATCTCATTCTGGAAACATCCCCCAGGCTGTGGCTAAGCCATGTCTCCCCAGTATCCTTTCTTTCAGGAGTGCTAGATCTGCAAGGTTCGCAGGAGAGCTTCTGTAAAGTTTGGAAGGTAGGAGACGAGATACTGGCAGAAGTAAAGCTGTGAGGACCGGGCGTGAGTCGTGCTTCGGTAGCTCAGATGGTAGAGCACTTGCCCACGAAACGCATAGGTCCGAGTTCGAATCTCGGTCGGGCACACAGTTTTAACCTGCCAGGAAGTTTCATTACGTTACTGTGTTGAACCAAATACTTTTATTCGTAGCACACAGTTTTAATCTGCCAGGAAGTTTCATTACGTTACTGTGTTGAACCAAATACTTTTACTCGTAGCTTAATTTCTGGATTTTTACTAAATCAGAGGAATTAAAGAAAACGTGGAAAAGAAAGGGGGAGGGATATCCTGAGAAAAATATTGGGATCATTAAACCAGTATGTTGAAGTCAGGAGAAGAACCAATGACAATACACAGACGGATATTCAGCAATGGTCTTACTTGCAATAAAATTACACTTGCTGCTGCTAGTCACAAATTCCGTTTATTCATTTCCTGCACTGCCCTTAAGTGTGTTTTTGATCCATTATGACATTTTCGTGTGATGTTTACGATGCGTGAGCTGTTGCATTATTCTGCTGTCTTTGTTGTGATGTATATATAAAGACATTCAATTTTGTAATTAATGATGGACTGTTTCATAAATTTAAGGGCGAATTTGGCAAAAAAAGACTTGTTACTTACAGATTTATTGTTGTTCCTTTCTGCAGAAACATACATATATTAGACTTCACAATATTTATTGCATATTGAAAACAGAAGTGAACAACGAAAGGCATAAGGATATTTTACATGTTGTGAATAGAGATATTATGCTATAAATCGTTCAGAGTTTGTGTACTGATCTATAATGCGGAAAGTATTTTTCGTATGATATGTAAATCGTTACTTGCTTGTATTTTATTTGCAATGGTACTTATTTATACGTACCACCATCTTATGTGCATATTTATTGAGCTATGGAAGCTTCTGAAGAAGTTCATCGAATCACAACGTTATTTCTCGTTCAGTATTTTATCTTCATATTTTTTGCGATGTTAACATATGTTCATTTCTTCCAACAAATCCAGTTTGACGATCTTTACTTAATCAGTAGTGTAACACGACAATTTTATCTACATTTCCAAAGGGATGTCCATTGTTGTGCACGTATGTGGCTGTTGCTGGCGTTGCGTGTCTGTTCTTTTTGTAGGCTGTAAACAGATATGCTTGTAGAAAGAGGGTTTTGTACAGACATCTCCAGAGGATATCAAAATAAATCATGAGGCTGGAAACTACGAAGGACACATCAAATGCTACAATGCTGGAGAAACCAGTAGATAAATTAATAGTTATTCGCGAAGTCAATGAACGCCACACCCATCTCATCCAGAAAAGTGTGTAATACGTTATTTTAGAAAGCGTAATAATTTAGAAACATTTTAGTTCCAGATTTTACCATCAGTCATCAAAAACTAAGTTGGAATCCATTAGAGCCTTGTGCGTGTAGAGACTGTCAAGTACTGTATTAAAGAAGAACAGCAATCAGTCGTAATCTGATGTAATTAACTGCTGTATTTCTTTAAATTTGAGGATTGTGGATATCAGTTCAAGTAAAATAGGTGCTGTTTTTGAGCCGTGTAGATGAGACTTGCATGGCAAGGACAATAAGCAGAAAATAAATTTCCTAAACTAAGTGACACCCCTAAACACTGTGCAAGTGTTAGTACTAGTCGCACAGCAACCAATTCAGAAATTTATATCTCCTTTTCTGAGAAATATTATTACTCTGTTAGTGTAAAATCTGTCTCACGACTAGCATTGTTAAGAACCATTCGGAATCATTCCTAAACATGTGTTTTTGAAGTATTGCAGCATCTACCGAGACAGGCAGCAATTCCCATTATTTTTTAGATGCACTGATTTCCTAATCAGTCGATCTCTTCACATTGAGATGCAATGCCTACCATCGATATTTTCCTTAATGCTCTGTAAATTTTAATGTAATATTTGTCATCGTCACGCTCGAACATCTAACGAACTTAAGACTCTACACACGGAATCTGAAGGGATGAGGCCAAGCTTTATGCAGCGAGCTGTAAATACAGAGGTGTGAATATATGTGTGATAGTGGTGGGCTGTCGGCCACAGGATAGTATGGTAGCTTCGGTACACATTACGGCGAGAGCAGAATAATATTTTCTTCATTAAAACCAACAACTAAAGGCAAACTGGCCACACGACGCGTGCGTAACACTGCCATCACCCAGTCATCCCTGTCTCACTCCCTCTCCTACTCATACATGCGTGCGCATGAGCAAACACACAAACTAAAGTCACGAAGAAATTGAGACTCTAAAAAAAGGTAACAGAAGGAAGCAGTTTAAACGTTTGAGATTCAACAATAGAAAAAATATATAATTTTAAAATTTTGCACTAAAGTAACCTTTACCGTCGTAGTAAGCAACAGATACAGGAAGAAATTTGGCTAAAGGTAAACAATCAATTGGTTGAAGGCGGTGGTTTCACTTCGGAACCACGAGGACACACAGTTTTCAATCACCCCTCAGTCAATGTAATATATTTCAAAGAACATTCGCATTATTCCTAGACGCAATCCCACTTCTCGAAACTTTAATGAACTCATAATGCGTATATCAAATTGTAGTCCTAAATAACAAAGTAAAAATTAGCCTAAAATTTCATAAATTTTATGTCAAAAGTACATAGACTCCTAGTGGTTTCATCTCGAAATCTTTCATAAAAAACAGTACTAGCACAAATTTACTTTACAATAACTTTAGATATACTTAAATTTCTCTGTCAATGATCTCCTCAACGTGGCCACTGTAGAAACAATCCTAAGTCACAATCTGCTACAATTACGTAGCACCTTCTCCGCATCGACTGTTGCTTGGAACGCTGTAAATGACTGCTACAGTGCACGGCATTCGTAAAAGTACCTAATCGTACCAAGATATTCACACAATTTTTCACTTACCATAAGGAGTCAAACAGTGACAGTAAAACTCGTTACATGACAGTTAGTCGCTATGGATTGATGAAAACATACGAATTCCTGACGGAAAAAATTCATGACGAATCGCTTCTAAAAGGAAAAGAAACGAAATATAAAAATTAGTTATAACATTAAACAAGTAGCGAGTTATTCTGGTTTTATCACAAACTACAGAATTAATTTTGAGGCACACTCATGTGCAACACACCAGCGTTCTAAAATATTTGCTGTTTAAACCGGGTCATCTGCCTCCACTGCTACCAAGCTTGATTTTGTGTGGAGTACCACTCGACAAGAGCGAACCATTTCATACTACCCAGAGCAATAAGCGGTTGCTGACGCTTACGGCAGATGACGACAGAGCCCAGCGCCTCCGCTGCAGCCGCTACCGGTACGCTGCTAGCAGGTCCCGGAGATCTCTGACGCATACGGCTTTCACAGGCAGACAGCCTGCCAAGATATCTGTCGCAAAGAAGGTATTACCAGTGTGTCAGAAAGGGAAATACGTTTTAGCTACGCTACCATTACACTCATGACTTCAGTATTCAGACGAAAGATGCTATAAGAATTTACACAAGTGGTCCCGATCGCTGGATGTTGCATTTACACGACACGCGGCTTACCGCTACACAACGGTGGTAGACGTCGTAGAATTCCGTGAACAAAATACAGGACTTCCTTCACAAACTGCCTATAAGGTCAGAAGGGAATGTCGTTTACTGCAGGAGCCTTATGTTCACTTTGCTTTCTCAGTACCCAGTAAAAATAGTTCTCGTTGTATCATACTTCTCATCTCGATTTCATTTACTTCCACATTCGTTCTGATGAAATTGTTTTCAAGTTAATTTTGCTTATAAAGGGCTATTGCGTATTCCTGCAAACCTCCACCCTTCCTCTGTATGCTAAGATCGTCTTGCCAGGTGACGTCCTAATATTCATACAGCTGCATCTCTTTTCTGTAAAGATAACTTTAATAATCGTATACACGGCATTAAAGTTTCCCTAATCACGCATGCTTCCACAGCCTTACCTTTGTTGTCCAAAGATGCCTCCTTAATAATTTCGCCTATTGTGTAAATCTCATTTTTTATACGTCTGTATCCGCTTTGCCTGCTTCGTTTGTTGCACTCTCACTTTTCTCCTAACAGCAGTTAAGTACAGGATCTCTTGCGTTATCCAAGGATTTCTACAAGTTTTGCGATACCTCCCAATATCGTGTCGAACTTCGGTTTTCCCTGGGTATTGCAGCAACTCGCCGTCGCATGGACTCAACAAGTCGCTGTAAGTCCGCTGCAGAAGTACTGAGCCGTGCTGCCTCTCTATCCGCCCATAATTGCTGAAGTGTTGCCGGTGCAGGATTGTGTTCACGAACTGACCTCTCGGTTACGTTCCATAAATGTTAGATGGAATTCATGTCGGGCGATCTGGGTGGCCAAATCATTCGCTCGATTCGTCCAGAATGTTCTTCAAACCAATCGCGAACAGTTGTGGCCCAGTGACATGGCACATTGTCATCCATAAAAACTCCATTGTTTTTTAGGAACATGAAGCACATGAATGGCTACAAATGGTCTTCAAGTAGCCGAACATAAGCATTTCCAGTCAATGATCGGTTCAGGTGGCCCAGAGGACCCAGTTTATTCCATGTAAACACTGCCCATACCGTTATGGAGCAACCACCAGCTTGCACAGTGCCTTGTTGGCACTGGGTCCATGGCTTCGTGATGTCTGCGACAAACTGGAACCCTATCAGCAGCTCTTACAATCTGAAACCGAGACTCATGCGACTTTGTCACAGATTTTCAGTAGTGTAGTGTCCAACGTATATGGTCACGAGCTCAGGAGAGCGCTGTAAGCGATGTCGTGCTGTTAGCAAAAGCACTCGCGTCGGTCGTCTATTGCCATAGCTCATTAACGACAAATTTCTCCGCACTGTTCAAATGGTTCAAATGGCTCTGAGCACTATGGGACTCAACATCTTAGGTCATAAGTCCCCTAGAACTTACAACTACTTAAACCTAACTAACCTAAGGACATCACACACACCCATGCCCGAGGCAGGATTCGAACCTGCGACCGTAGCAGTCCCGCGGTTCCGGACTGCAGCGCCAGAACCGCATGGCCACCGCGGCCGGCTCGCCGCACTGTCCTAACGGATACGTTCGTCTACGTCCCACTTTGATTCCTGGGGCTACTTCACGCGGTGTTGCTTGTCTGTCCGCACCGACCACTCTACGCAAACGCCACTGCTCTAGGTCGGTAAGTGAAGGCCATCGGCCACTGCGTAGTTCGTAGTGAGAGGTAATGCCTGAAATTTACCCAGCTCACTGGCCAATGGAAGGGTTTAAACTCAGAAGAGTGTTCCTGGAGCCATTCTGTAGCAATTCTGGGCGTGTGGAGTGTCGCATTCTCCTGCTGGAATTGCCCAAGTCCGTCGAAATGCACAATGGACATCAGTGATCAGACAGGATTCTTACGTACGGGTCTCCTGTCAGAGACAGCACACGCCCCACAGCATTACAGATCCTCAACCAGCTTGGGCAGTCCCCTGCTGACATGCAGGGTCCTTGGATTCATGATGTTGTCTCCATACTTGTACACGTCCATTCGCTTGATACAATTTGAAACGAGACTCGTGCAACCAGGCAACATGTTCCCAGTCATTAACAGTCAAATGTCGGTGTTCACGGGCCCAGGCGAGGTGTAAAGCTTTGTGTCGTGCAGTCATCAAGGATACACGAGCGGGCCTTCGCCCGCCTCTCGTGGTCGTGCGGTAGCGTTCTCGCTTCCCACGCCCGGGTTCCCGGGTTCGATTCCCGGCGGGGTCAGGGATTTTTCTCTGCCTCGTGATGGCTGGGTGTTGTGTGCTGTCCTTAGGTTAGTTAGGTTTAAGTAGTTCTAAGTTCTAGGGGACTTATGACCACAGCAGTTGAGTCCCATAGTGCTCAGAGCCATTTGAACCATTTGAACCAGTGGGCCTTCGGATCCGTAAGCCCATATCGGTGATTTTTGTTTGAATGGTTCTCACGCTGATACTTCTTGATGGCCCAGCGTTGGAATTTCCAGCAGTCTGTGGAAGGGTTGCACTTCTGTCACGTTGAACCATCATCTTCAGTCGTCGTTGGTCCCGTTCTTGCAGGATCTTTTTCTGGTCGCAGCGATGTCGGTGGTCTGGTGTTTTGCCGTATTTATAATATTCACGCCACACCCGTCAAATAGTCGTACGGGAAAATCCCCACTTCACCGCTACCTCAGTGATACTGTGTCCCAAAGCTCGTATGCCGACTAAAATACCACGTTCAAACTCACTTAAATCTTGATAACCTGCCATTGTACAAGCAGTAACCGTTTTAACAACTGCGCCGGACACCTGTTGTCTTACATAGGCTTTGCCGATCCCGGCGCCGTATTCTGTCTGTTTACATATCTCTGTATTTGAATACACTTGTATATACCAGTTCCTTTGGCGCTTCAGTGCACTTGTGAAAATGAAAATGTCGCCGTGTTTAGATACAACATAAACTGTAAGTTCGTTACAAGAAACTTGCTTGGTGGCTTGTCGGTTCGGAGGATGGCTGCGAGAAAACGTCGGATTGTAACGCTGATAACTATAATGACTACCTGGGTGCGCATGAGGACAACAGCAGTTGCTCTATGTAGCAGGAAATGTTCCGGAGAGTATAGGGGACCAGCCATAGCGTGATCGTTCCGTGTGCGTAACTCGGTGTTAAGAGAGTGGGGGTTTCCGGCAGGAAAATGCGTGTCGCCCAGAACAATGAGTAGTACAAACGCGAGTGGTAAAACGTGGACTAAAAGAAATAACAATCATGGAATTTTATATAAACCAGTGCCTTAAGTGCACCACGCACTATTACTCAAAGTTATATAACTAATCTGCAGAAATATTAATTTTTAGATAATGAAGATTGAAATTCATCAAACGTGATACGGTTTTATTTCTTGTACAAGTCGGTCAGCTAATAATTCAAGGGGTCACAGCGCAGAACGCAGAAACTGCGATAGTGGAGACTGAAAATAATCAATACTCCCATAAGACGAACAGTAACGGTGTTACTGAACAAATTTTGAAGCTTGAGACCCATCCGTGAAAAAAAAAAAATGATTAAAATTTATACAAGATTTAAAGCCCACGGAAAATTGTACAACAACTGTACACTTTACTACATGGTTGCATTTTTTGAATGCAGCTAGCCCCTCCGCTCGCATATTCAAAAGCAGTGTGCATTGAGTCGGGATGACAATAATACAACTTTCTTCAATGGCGTGGAACACCACCGTACTGGCACCCGCATGTAAGGACCTTTCTTAACAACAGGCCTCCTAAACGGTGGATCGGGTTGAACTACGATGTCGCATAGCATCAGCTGGAACTCCAGGCATGCTCGCAGAAGTGTGGAACGACTTTTACTGTTCTCTGAAGCGCACATTAAACTTTTGTGAAAAGTAAACTTTGATCTTAAATGTAGTTGTACGATACACACCAAAGTCTAAAATTCTGCTGGGTGTTGTACGGCGTCATTGTAAAACATACTTTAATTATAAATTTAAAACCAACGTTTCAACCTATTAAAAGAAACCTTTCGTGACAATGGTGATGACAACAACATTATACGAAAGGGTACCAAAGTCAACCGAAATAAAACAAAAGAAGGGAGCAAAGAAGAGAATCTTCCGTCATTGCACTTACCGTATATGAAGGGCGTCAGTGAAAGGATAGGCAACGCCCTCAGCCGACGAGGTTCGAAACCGATTTTCCGCAGCAGCCGCGGGATCCACAACATGATAGGTTCCACCAGGGGTGCTGTCAACAAACTAAATACTGCAGGAGGATATGAACTACGTTGTGAGTGCCGAGCAGCCTACATAGGGAAGACAGGGAGGCCAGTTAGTGCATGAGTAGCAGAAGACCAGTGCTATGTGTGATTAGCACAGGACAATAAATCAGCGATAACGGAACACCACCGTGACTCTGGACAGCCTTCTTGTTCTACGAAGCACCTGTGCTGACGAAAAGGTCGCGGAAGCAGCAACGCAAAATTCGAGAGGCGATTAAAATTACTAAGCAAACTGACAACACCAATAGAGAGGATGGCTACAAACTTCCGGGGCTCTGACTGCCAGCTATCCCAATCCAACGGACCGCGAGCGGTCGCGGTGCAGAAGCCTCACGGTGTACATACGCGATATCCTAAGCAAAGAGCTATAGGGGAACTGTCAGTGCATTTCCACGCACACCAGGAAGAAAACGTGCCCACCAAAAGACAAGTGCTGATTTGCGGACTGTCGCAAATCAGTGTCAAGCCGGCTAGCCCACGAATAGCTCTCCCCTTTCCGTCATGACTAGTCTGTTATATTCTAGGGCCAATAAAGTTTCAAAACATGACGTATTGACACCGATCATCTGCAATGAATAGAGCTTCCTTTCCTCCGCCAAAACCACACATTCCGGTTGGAGTTCGGCGAGGTACATGCTAGTGGCGCGAGCGTGTTTACGGTGAACTTGCTTTTGGTTGCGATGTTATTTACTTACCGCGTCTTTCCGTCTGCCTCGCAGCGGACTTGTTTCCTCCACTTGTCTATCATTTACCTTCTTGTTTCGGCCTCAACTCCGCCACAGGTGCAGGCGAGGTAGCCTGGGCTAGCCACACTATTTGCGATGGCTATATTAGGGCATAACGGGGGAAGGGGATAGAGGGTCAGGATCCCACCCGATGGTGGCCAGCACAAGTATCCAAGGTAGGTTAGGACTAATCGGGTAAAACTAGGCAGTGTGTCGAGAAAGAGAGCTGTTAAACCGCTTGAGGTTGCACACTACGCACCGTTCAAGAAGGCAAAGTCTGTGGCCCCACAACGGAAACAGAAATTACGACTCACTACTTCGCAATCGGCTGCACACGTCAGCACACAAGAACCTGACCGAGGCGCCACTGACAACCAGTCGGATCTCTACTTTCGACCTGATGCAATGGAGCAACTCACTGAAACAGCTGTCGGACAACTACGAGCCAGTCAGTATACGGCACCACTTGAAACGTATCATCACCAGGAAGTCCGAGCCGATAGCTGATTGCCGTCCTAAGGGCCCGGGTTCGATTCCCGGCTGAGTCGGAGATTTTCTCCGCTCAGGGACGGGGTGTCTTCATCATCATTTCATCCCCATCCGGCGCACAGGTCACCCAATGTGGCGCGGAATGCAGTATGACCTGCACCAAAGCAGCCGGACCTGACCCACAAGGGGCCTCCCGGCCAGTGACGCCAAACGCTCATTTCCATCACCAGGAAGAGGAACGCCACTTCGACGTCGATGACATCCCTGACGACGACGATGAACATAGTGGGCTGATTGAAAATATGGTACAGGAAGACGTTTATATCACCAATGACGCGCCGGCACAGGATACCGCCGACGATGAAGGTTTCATCACGGTGCGATATAAGCGCTAGCATAGATCTGCCTCACTGCAACAGCGAATTACTGTCACATCCCGCCGAGGGGCGTGATATGTGCAGGGTAACATCACTCTCTGGAATTATCACACTGCTAAGAACGGAAAAACCTAAGTGCCGTAATTGTTAACAAGAGCACCGTGCCTCATACAGGGGCTGCCCAAAGAACCAAGAACTGCTGCAAGCGTGCCAACGACGAACAGCTGACACACCACAACCTCCTTTCTGCCGATTTATTAACACCTATCACATTTCCGTTTACTCTCGTCCTATTCATCGCCGGTTTATTTTGCCATCTCCGGACCTGAGATGCGGCGAAACCTAGTTTCCCGATCCCCTATTACGCTGGTTCATTTCGCCAGGTGCCGGTCCCTCAAATCTAAATTCTCAGTGTCGGTCCCTGTCACGAAAGTATCTGTTCCCATTACCTCTTTGAAATTTATCATTGGATGTGTTCCTGTTACCGTTTCCCTTATTAAAACTGTTTTTTGCGTTCCGTTGATACCTTCCCGGATGTCTTTCATAGTAATTACTCGGACTGCAGTTATGATCTCCACTCTGAAAACCATTTGTCTGCTTACTTTGCGGTTTAAAATTCAACGCCCGTTCTAATTTTTCTGCAAAGCCCAGAAATTAGTCTATTGAGTTGCTAGGACTGTGCACTAGATCCCACTGCAATTTTTCCGGTAACAGCATTTTCAACGTCGTAATTTCAGTAAGCACTCCCAATGGACGTCTCACATGCAATAATCTCGCAAGTTCACATTTACAAAATTCTCGCATCGACCTGTTCCCGCCGGCCGCGGTGGTCTAATGGTTCTAGGCGCGCAGTCCGGAACCGCGGGACTGCTACGGTCGCAGGTTCGAATCCTGCCTCGGGCATGGATGTGTGTGATGTCCTTAGGTTAGTTAGGTTTAAGTAGTTCTAAGTTCTAGGGGACTGATGACCATAGAAGTTAAGTCCCATAGTGCTCAGAGCCATTTGAACAATTGGACCTGTTCCCGTATTTAAATGTTGGGTCGTTCAGAAACTCATTTCGCTTCACTCAAGAACTTGTTCGGAAAACTGCTTTCAAATATTTCGTAGGTAGTGTACGTATCACTGTGTATATTTGCTCACGATTGCGGCTCACCTTCAAAATGTCTTTTCACGAATTTTATCTTCGCCTCGTCGGGCATTCTCCTTATAAAACCATTCCTGCATGCTGCTAGAAAATTTACTGGGTGATACTTCCCTTCGTCTGCAAAACATTTGAGGGATCCCGAGTCTATCCACGGAACACTGATCACTGTAGAGGTTTGCTGTGCAGCTAAAGAATTCAGTTAGCTTTTCATTTCATTGATTTGCTTTTAACTTCACTACTTTCAATTTTAATGCCAATTCTACTTGTTCCATTATTTTATCTACTTCTTTCTTCCCTTTACCTATTCGAAGGTATAAGTCGCTAATAGCCTCTGTCGTCTCAGCCATTAGAGCATCTTGCCTACTCATACAATTTCTTACTCTGCCTGCCCCATCTGCCTGCAATTTCTCTACCTTATCACTGAGATTTTTCTTCGCTTGATCTACTTTGGAGTCAAGTATCCCAACTTCGTCAGAAATTTAGACCATTTCATCCCGAATGGTTTTTGATTTCTCGTCTATCAATTCCTCGATTCCACTAGCCATTTTACCTACTTCGTATTTCACAACCGAAGCTATTTTGGGTTGAACGGAATCAATTTTTAAATTTATGGTATGTCAACAATATCGGTTTTAACAGAGTCAGTTTTTAGATTTACGTCACCCATATCAGTTCTAACTGAATCAATTTTGGATCCCACATCGGTTTTAACAGAATCAGTTTTGGATCCCAATTCTCTTATCATTTCCATTAATTGTGACATCATGTCTCCCCCAAATTCATCTCCTTTGCCTGATTTCGGACTATTTGCCCTACTAAATTCACCGCCGATCACGCTTTCCCGCTCCGACTTCGGTCTCAGCGGCTCGCTAGTATTTTCGGACCCACACAAACTGGCCGACTGCTTAATATTAGCGACGTCTATTTTTGGCGATTGAACTACAGAACTAAGGCGCTGCAGTCATGGACTGTGCGACTGGTCCCGGCGGAGGTTAGAGTCCTCTCTCGGGCATGTGTGTGTGTGTTTGTCCTCAGGATAATTTAGGTTAAGTAGTGTGTAAGCTTAGGGACTGATGACCTTAGGAGTTAAGTCCCATAAGATTTCACACACATTTGAACTTTTTTTTTATGTTCGGGCTCACATGCCATGCGGTTCTACTTCGCTGAAATGTCTTGGCTCAAACTCGTCTACTGGTTGAACCGCACCTGTCGCATTACACGCCCTGAATTAGACACTTGTGACCCTTCTGTTAAATTGTCTGGCTGATGGCAAGTTTGCGAAATACAAAGTTAATATAACATATAACAAAAGTAATAATAATATCGGGAGCTAAATTAACGACCCATAAATGATGTAGGCCACATAGTTGCGATTTGGTTAGAATAGATTTTATTCAGAAATCAAACTAATAGCGAAAGTGGTCGTATTTAGAGTTGCTGTTACACTCGAGTGCATATCCATTTGACAAAGTTCGATCATTCACAATCTCATCGCGAATTACAAGTCCAATACTCCAGCTCGTTAACTACGCGAAAAGTTAGAGTTAACACCAGGCGCGCGGCTGCTCACTGCTCAGAGACTAAGTCCCGCGATACCACACAACGCGAAATTTTCTAAGTCGTTTCACTTCCTAGCTGCCTAAAGACCTACCGTCCGCTTTCGCGTCTGCATCCGAACTGTTCACTTTGTGTCTCCAGCCGTACTGTCCGCTTTCGTGTCTGCACCAGCACTGTCTGTGCCCGTCCCCAGCCGCATTTCCAGCGCGCCGAATATCGCTCAACTGACTAGGACAGTTCCCTTTCCTGAAGCCATCCATCTTATTGGGTACAGATTATTCTACGTTATTTTAACATATTTAAATAATCAAAGCTAGACCACTTTCACGTTCTAAATAAAGTAACAGTAATATCCATTACATAATAAACGTTAAATTCTTTTACATAAAACCAATACATTTTCCTTCTTAACTTTGAATTTCACGGCCAGTAGCCTTGCTCCAATGTGCTTTCTGATATATAAATAAAGAACAAAGGTAACTATTATGGACTAAACTATACAACAAATATTCTATTACATAATGACTCAATAAGGTGTCATGATGTCATGTGTCATGATGTTCGTGTCTTCTGTGGAGAAAATGATGATTTGATGCTTAACTGGGCATACTGAAATTTAAATTTACTATATCTTTTGAACAAATTATGTTACAGAGTTGATATTTACAACATTTGTCATTTTAATGATGCGCTGCTGTATGAAATGTCGATCACTAAGATCGACTAAAGCGTTCAGATTTTAGCATTCAGGTCTTTGTTACAAAACTTGTGAACTTCATTTTAACAGTAAATCCCAAACGATTATAGATATGATCAATATTCAAGTTTTATTGGGTCACCATGAAAACTTATTGAGCATGGCAGATTAAAATTACTGTGACTTCATTCCCTGCATTGCTACAGAATTAAATAGTTTCTATAAATGTTTCCCTTTATGGCCGATCTTAGGTCATATTTAACACTGCCACGTCTCGTTGGCCACAAACGGTTTCTACTGGGTTTCCCCATGACATAGGTTCTCATCTGTCTCACCCGCACATAACAGCGCTTAGGCCTCAATAGACAATAGACACCTGTGAGTTTCCCCATCTCGTGGTGAATCTGCGCCCTTTGCGGCACAAAGTCCTCGACAACAGGGTTCGATTCACAATTCCTGAAGGCTGACTCTTTTGGTCAAATACTTAAATGAGAGCGAAATGCTCGTTAACTCACAAGCTTCAGACCATAAATGACCTTTCCTCAGACCATCTGCCGGTCGTAGGCGCCACTGAGCGAGACTTCCTTCCTGACCTCGCATAACAAAAACACTCAACTGGAACCAGTTCAGTTCCTACCTTAATAATAACGTCCGGGCGACCATGACTCTGGACACCAAGGAACACATTGACAGCGCCATTCGAATGTTAACCAATAAAATTCGGACTGCTACTAAACGGGGGTCCACAATGGTAGTCCTGCCGTAAGCGAACGGTTTCCGCTGCTGTTGCAAGAACTTAAGAAGCTCCAAAGGAACAGGACCAGAAGACGCTGGAAGTGATATCTAAAACCAGCCGACAGGTAAGATATCAACCACGTTTTAAGAGAACTCAGCCGATGAGCGGTAAAATGGAGACAGGGTTGTTGGGAGGACAGAATGGCGCAGTTTCTCCTCAACACCAAGGAAGTATGGCAGCTCGTCCGACGACTCCGACAACCCACTCCTGCCAAACTTGCTGGTCAAGGTCCTGAAGGCCTTCTGTATGTTCCACTGGCAAAGGCGGAGCTT